>NC_056729.1:1674376488-1674541488 GCF_019279795.1 Protopterus annectens
TTTTGCTTGGTAACAATAATTGTCAGATAAAGTCGGAGGCGAGTTTAAATTTGAGGAAGATGAGTCGGAAGGAAAATTCCTAAACTATGTGCTATACAGTATTAATGCATTTTGAAAGGGTAAGATTGGTATGTATCCTGATATATGTTCCTTAAAATGCTCTGGCATGCTATGTGAGTCCCAGCATTTAGCAAGATTTTTAGAGCAGTGGTTGCATTTTTGGGCTGTTTAGCAAGGTGGTGTAGGATACTTGCATTTCTGAGTTAATCTGGTGCACAGGTCACAGCTGCAAGGCTGAAAGAACATATTCCTGTCTCCAGAACAGCCCTTTAAAAATGTAATTTTTTTTTCTCTTCAGCCAACAGAGCGTGACTTTATTAAAAGCTTTACCTGCAAACTATATATGTAGTCTTCAAAGCTATGACTCCAGAGCATTCAGCTGTCATAAAACTTGATGAATTCTTCCATCACTGCTAGATAAAATGATAGGGTTACAGCTTTGTGATATTAAAAAAATGCATCATCCTTGTTCTTATTTCTGTCACTTCCTTCCCACAGATATTTCTAAAGAGAGTAGTAAACTCTCAAGTGCATTAAAGAAATAGACATTTATTTAGAACAGACCAATCAGCCATCAATCACTTGCATTCTTATGCTCCTGTGCAATAACATATTTCTAAAAAAAATGCCAATCCAAATGGGAAATAGTAAAAAATGTTCTTTCTTTCATTTTGTTTAAGGAAGATTCAAAGTAACAGATTATTTCATTATTTAAATTATATGCGTGTATGCAGAGTTACTCCTGAGACACAGTTTTCATTTTCAAATAACATCTGCTAAGAACATAAGCAGAGATAATATTGGCATAGCTGTTGTGCAAAATATAATAACTATATTATTCCTTTTTTACTTTATTGTGTTTTCCTACCTGATAACGTGGTTGCCTTTTTTCAATGCAGCAGCTAAATTCAGCCACCATTCTAAAGACTCATTCTTATTTATATATATATATATATATATATATATATATATATATATATATATATATATATATATATATATGTTCCCACATGTAACCTTACCTTATAATTTTATACTGGACTGGGTTGGATGACCACTTCATGAAATTCAGCTTGCAAGAGACTGCATATATCCTCAGACAGAAAGGAAACATAACTGCTTGCCTGAGCCAGAAATATCATGAAACCACGCATTTCATTACTAGCAGAGCCTCAGCATTCTTCTGGGTCATTTATTTATTTATTTATTTATTTATTCATTCAATGGTTCATTCATCTGTTAATATATTTATTGCCTAACTAGTTGTCTAGGTATATTGTTGGAGTTTTTTATACGTTAGACATGAATTTGTCTATTGAGCACGGCTTGTTTATAGTGAGGTCCCATCACAATTATTAGTATGACAAAACTGAGAAGGTTCTTCACTTTAGTCAACTGACATAATCTTACTAACTGCAATTTACTAAAAGTTATCCTTAAAAAAATATTACAACTGCTCGCTTCATTCATGTAACTGTTTTTATGTGGGTAAGTCCCTTGTCCCTGCACCCTCCATGGAGCAAAAGCTCCTTGTACCCCTAGACTTATTATAATCAATTCTGAGGTCACTGCCTCTTTGGACAAGAGTCATGCCCTAACTGTAACAATGCTAGTGAACAAGGCCACAGTTCATCCATTTACACATTATTGCACAACTGGCTATCACAAGGCAACTGAAAGAAGGATTCCTGATTTTTGTAACCCTAACCAACTTACAGCAAACTATATCAACTATCAAATTTGTGTTACAGTTGTTATATGATTTAACAATTCCCCTTTGAACAGAGCTATTTGTTCTCAGAGAAGATTTTAAGCCAAGGGCCTATCTACTAAAGTCGTTGATGGTTTATTTATATGTAAACAATCTCTTGGCCATCCCTAACATTCTTAGTCATATGTATAATTTAAGTCCCTGTACCAAGTATAATCCTCTATATCTGTATTTTTCTTTTGTGTGTATGCCATTGTGATTAATTGTGTGGAGCTTTTCTCTATATATGTATTTTCTTTGCGTGTATGATTTTGTAGTTAATTTTGTGGACTTTTTCTCCCAGGACCTCAGCTAAAAAGGGGTATTTTGCAAAGTCTGAATGTCATGGTGTAGACAGAAATAAATAAATGGCATTGGTCAGTGAAGAACATTAGAGTTTCTATAATGTTCCAGTCAATTTTTCCATCAGTAGAAATGTTCCCTTTGGTCTGTCTCTTCTAAAAATGAAACATAGACTCAAGTAACACATTGAAAAATTGTTAAATGCATTTTATTTGTCTTGATCTTTCTGACATCTGACTAAATGTGCATGTAGCCTAGGTTTTCAAAAAAAATACAGTCAATGCAAATGGCTGGTTATATTTTAATAACTCTGCCACATTTTGTATTATAATACAATGGGTGTATATGCAGTTAAGAACTGTGCATTGTAAAAAAAATAGTAGTTTATTGTTCTTTTTCATTTTTCTTTGTCAACCAAGATATTATACAGATCTCAGTAAACATTTTTCAGGTTTAGCCTGAGGTCACAATCTGATAGAGTAACCACAGATAACAATTTAATAATAGAAATTCACTGAAGCTGTACACCAGAAACAGAGTCACCACTGAGAATGAACCATTTGTTACATTAAAACCTTTGTTTATTTGTTTGTGTTTATTTGTGTTTGATTACTAGGATGGTCTGATTAGGTCATGAAAGGCCCCTTTTCATTCAAAGCCTGAGGAGAAAAGTTTGGCAAAATTACACATTCTAACAGCAAAAGAAAAAATGTCGACAATATAGAAAAATATAATAATAATAATAATAATAATAATAATAATACAATATTTTCCTTCCTATACCACAAACACTTGCAAGTGAATAAATAAAAATAAAGAACTGATTCTATTGCCTCTTCTGATTACTAAATAAGCACTCTGATTTCTCAAACAACAAGCATCCTTCAGATTATATTGCCCTTCTGATAAGTGGATAATGGAAGAGTTGTGCTGCCAAGGATACTGCTTAATATGCTTTCTTCTAGAATTATCTCTTCTTATACCAACAAGGCTGTCTGCTTGTTTCTATTACCCATTGGTGACTGCCTTCGTCAGAACATTCCTTTATGTACATTAGCAAAGTCCCCTAATGGGAAAGGTAACAGAACCAGAGAGAATTTGCCATCACTCATACTCAAAAGTAGATGCTGCACAGGGACATCATGTGACAGGCAGTGAGCTAGAATTCACTATGTAATGACTATGCAAATTCATGCGATCTGATCACTTATTGAGCCTAAGATATAATGAAGGTTTTATACAATATCACTACATCTGTATTAGCCACAGGGAGGACAACAATCCTAGGAATTAATCCTTGTTTAAAGATGCACTGCTGTGTTTTGTTGCAAAACAATTTCACTCCGCAAATCCTGGTACAAGCCTGCCAGATGTTGAGATTTTGTTTCTGGCTTAACTGCTATTGAACCAGGTTTGAAAAGCAGTCAGGGTGCCAGGAAAAAAAAAAAGACAGGGTAGGTAGAACTGAGTAGCCAATTTCACATCTTTCCGATTTCAGAGGAAGGACGTAGAAGATTATGATGATGCTTCCCAATACTGAAAACTGTTGGGAAACACAGCCAAATCAGTCTGCATACTACATACAGTCTGACACAGGTGACTGTCCTGGAGGAAAAGCTGCAGTAAATGTGTCATCCACTTAATAGCACTGTACATGCAGTCACAGAAAGTGTAGTTAGGTAAATGTAAAATTCCTTCCATCAGCTCATAGACAAATGTGAAGAATAACTGTATTCATCTACTATGTTTAGCCCTTAAGGACCATAGTAAGTCTATACTGACTGTGACACCCCTGCACTGGCCCAGTTATCAAGGAGCCTCAATCTTCACCACTGGCAACACTGAGGGACATGCACATTGTGAGGATGACAAGTACACACACAGTAAAGTACAATTTCCCTTAAGAGCACACAGAGATAATCAGTCTGGGGTTGGTTTCTGCCTCTTTCTTCAGATCCCCAATAAGATTCCCCACTGGCAGAGCTATAGGGTTAAGATCTCAGCTGAGTGGTCAAGCCCAAACCTCCAGCACCTTCTCTGTCCAACCAGTGCTTCGTGTCCCAGCCCAAGTAGCTGACACACACACACACACACACACACACACACACACACACACACACTTTGAGATTTGATTTATATACAAACACACAGACACTCCAGGAGAAGGCTGGCACAGGTTTACTAGCTATGTCCCCTTCTGCCCAGACTATAAGGTAGTTATCACTTCCACCAACCACTACTTATCAGCTACTCTAAAGGCCCTTTCAAAGGGTGATCAATCCTACTGTGTATTGTTACTATTATCCAAATGGTAGGCTATTTAGGAGTACCCTGTACATTGTCACCAAATACATACGCAAGTACCCTAAGAGCTTAAATATGTCTCACAAATATCAGTCACAAAGATAGGGTTAAATATATTTAATAATAAATAATAAAAGAACAAGACAATACTCAACACAATAACTACAGAATTTAGAATCACAGGAAATATTTTAAAACAACATTGCAGGACAGCCCCAAATAAATACAGAAAACATCTAAGCTAATCTTTACTATATTCCTATCTATATCTAAAATATAATATGCCCTAAATAACTTACTTACAGAGCAAGGCAAATGCAGATGAGTGGATGATCTTGCTAGGTTCAAGACAGTATACAAAATGCACAGACTTTCTTTGAGAGAGTTAAGTTAATAATCAACATTACTGCTGGGTTAGCTCGGATGACATCACTCTTTGTCACCTGACTTCAGTTCCCAGGCTAAACAGATACTTAGAATTTAACACCTCTGTATCAAAATGCATATCTGTCAGAAGTGTGCAGCTGCTAGGAAGTCATAGAGTAACAAAAACACTTTTACATTTGAAACCTAGTAATTATTTCTGTTTCAAGACAACAGGAAAAGCTTTAGCTCTAGACATTGTGTCTGCTTGCTACACTGAAACTGAGATAACACAATCGTAAAACAAATTCCACTTATTTTCTTGAATGTTTGCAATTTACCACTGTATGTTCCAGCTTCTACTATTAAAACATAAGTTTGCACAGGTATATAGTTTATATACATTTCTGTTCTTTTCCAGTAGGGTACACTGTGGACACATTCTTGAAACTCAGTACTTTACACACACTTCTGCACCAGTAGTTTAATATACACATAACATATAGTTCTCTTACATTTGTTAGACCAGCATATAAATCATATTAATATTCACAAATGACATATGATTATTTACAAAATTCCAGATATCTGGGCTGGCAGTGTTACAATCCCCCCCCCGAAAACTCAAGCTAGTTTTTCAAGTTACCCTTGAGAAATGTTGCTTGAGAGGGTGAAACTATCTGGGAATACCTTACCCCATTCCCTGTATTGAGACCCCATCTGCGTTGGCATTGCTAACCCCACTGCGGTGCTGCACTGTCATCTCATATGCTTACAACCCCATGCTCCACCTTAGTAACTTGGCATTTTGCTGGCTGTCTCAATTGCCTGCACCTGTCGCCCTTGGGATTCCAGCTAATGGCTCTTGCCACTCCTATAGTCCCTTTTTTAGGCAAGGTTCAAATGACAAATTCACCAACATAACAGGTACAAGCAAGCAAAATCTGATGGTAATGCTACTCAAAGCTAGAAGTCTAAACCTCAAAATGCATTCACTCGAGGCACTTCTTAAAATGGAGAACATCGGCATCTGTGCAGTGACAGAGACCTGGTTCAAGGCTCCAGAGAGCACCCCTGCATTACCAGGCCATAATTCATGACACACTTTTCGGCCACCTAACCTGGACCAAAACACTAAAGGTGGAGGCGTGTCCATATTCATTAAGGATATCCACACCTCCAGGCTAGTTGCTCAGCATAATGCATCCAAGATTATTCAAGTGCAACTAACTCTGGGAAAGACCACAATCCAAATTGTAACTTGCTACAGATACCCCACCATGCCCCAGGATTCCCACTCCTCATTTCTTGATACACTGGAAAATATTAGGGTACAACCCAACACCCTAATAATAGGCAATTTCAACTACCCCACCATTAACTGGGAAAACTACTCATGTACCAGCTGTTTTGCTCAATGTTTTCAGGAATTCGTAAATTCCAACGCCTTGGATCAACTTATCCACACCCCCACCAGGGGCAGCGATATCCTAGACCTGGTCATTACTAACATGGGTGACCAGTGTTCCACACCAGAGGTCAATTTCTTGTTGGTCATATCTGACCACAAGCTAATCACCCTAGACATCCACATCCCGCCCCCACCCTCCATTAGGGAAACCACCATAAAAAATTTCTCCAAAGCCAACTTCACACTTTTTAAAACAGAAGTGGCAAACTTCATGACATCCATGCAGATGGACAATAGAGGTATGACTGCTGAATCCTACACAAATGCACTTTATAAGCACTTACACAAGTGCATGGATCATGCTATCCCTAACAGGACCAAGATGCTATCCTTCAAAACAAGGAAGCCAATTTGGTGGTCCCCTGCCACAAACAAACTCTACAACAGAAGAAAAAAAACTGTTACAAAAAAGAGCAAAATCCCATGGTTGGCAGAACTCCCTGGTCAGTCTCAGTAAGAAGCTGAGATCCCTCATAAAATCCTTCAAAGCTAGTTATGAAAACAAAATCGCCACTGATTCTAAAGACAACCACAAAGCATTCTACATCTATGTCAAGAATCTCAATTGCAATACTCAGATCTGCTCTGAGTTACAGCACAATGGCACTAAATATACAGAACCAACTGATATTGCCAACATCCTGGCAGATAGGTTCAGTGCTAACTTTACCCCCCTCTCACCCCCTAAAGGGCCATTTCTTATACCGGAAGAATGCAAAGTTCCTGTAATCACAACTGCACAGGTAAAAAACACACTCTCCAAAGCCAAGAACACAGCATCCATGGGACCTGACAACATCCCAGACTGCATTCTATACGAACTGCAGAATGAACTGGCACCCCACCTAAGCACCATGTTCAATCATAGCCTCACCTCAGCCTTTGTGCCCACTGAATGGCACACAGCGATGGTTATCCCACTCCACAAAGAGGGAGCCACCACAGACCCTGGGAACTACTGCCCCATTAACCTAATGAGACTGGTCTGCAAGACCATGGAACATATCATCATGGAACTTATAAACAAAGACATTTGTAATCTCAAAACTCTGGACCGCACCCAGTTTGAGTCTTTTAAAAGCAGATCATGTCTCATAAACCTGATAGACTTCTTTGAAGCAGTCACCAAAGCTGTAGACAAAGGTAAGGTGGTTCACACAGCCTATCTAGACCTCGTCAAGGCTTTTGACACCATTCCTCCACTCTGGAATTATAGATAAACTCACTAAACTAGGTATAAATCCCTATGTCACAAGATGGGTTGCCAACTGGCTCACTGACAGAACCCACACTGAAAAAGTAGCATACTCCAATTCCGACTTCAGACCAGTGACAAGTGGAGTACCACAGGGTTCAGTCCTGGGCATACCTCTCAACTGTACAGATATTTGCAGAATGTCCAGATTCTTGCTTCATAGTTTTGGTCTGTTTTTGATAAAATTGTGGTTTTCTGGCAAATGAGTGGCAAACAATTAAAGACTAAAGTTAGAAAATAATGACAGACATTTGAGTTTCAGACTTCAGACCTTACAGAAAATACGTGTTAATACAAAACCTATTATTCTATCAAATTTCTAAGTTTGTAAAAGCAAAATTTAAAACTTGTCCCTATTTTTGGGCCTTTGTCCCACTTTTATGTATGGCTTTCTACAGATTTCTTGCTCTAAGAGGTTGAGAGGTATGGTCCTGGGTCCTTTCCTGTTTGCTATCTACTTTTCTGAAGTACAGGCTAACACAGAAGGTCTTTGGCTAACAAAGTTTGCAGATGACTGCAAACTAGGAGCTATACCTGAAACACCAAATGATGTGGACATCCTACAAAAGAGCCTCACTAAGATAGATGCCTGGTGTCAAAGCCATAGCCTCAAGCTCAATGCCAAAAAGTGCATTGTCATCTCCTTTGGTAAAACCTCTGTACTCATGAACTACCACATAGGTGGTAGTCTACTTAACACTGAAAGTGTGATAAGAGACCTTGGGACACAGGTGGACAGTAGTCTCTCCTTTGATAATCACTTTGCCACAGTAGTCAGGAAATCCTTCTACGTGGCACACCTCATCACAAAAGGTTTCTCATCCAGGAAAAAGAGGTCATTGTTCCCCTCTACTCATTACTCATTAGACCCATTATAGAGTACAACACCCCTTTGGATATGTACCTCACAAGACATCTACAACAACTGGAAAGGCCACAGAAATACCTCACAAAGAGAATTACCGGCCACAAACAGATGCCCTACACAGATCGTCTCAAAAAACTCCAGCTTTACTCCATCGCATATCGCCTACTCAGAGGTTATCTCTGCCTAACATACAAAGCTATGTCAAACGCAGAGCTGTTGGACATGCTCCACTTAAAAAAATCCCAATCCCTCCAAGCTACATGCTCTAGGGACCTAAACATTGTCATCACAATAAACAGAACATGCTGGAGTGATAGATTCCTGTCTCAGCGACTTCCCATACTCTGGAACAAATTACCTATTTATATCAAACAAAGCTTCTCATTAGCACTCTTCAAGAAAAATCTTGATGATTGGATGGGAAATAAGAAATTCACCCCGGGATCACCTCTGTGGCTCTGCTCAACAGGGGCACAGGAAAATAATTTTCTTGGGTGGCAAAAGCCAGGGTACCTTTTTGGCTAGGCTTATATAGGCCTTAGGGCCAATAGCCTAGTACCTACCTATGAAACTATGAACCTATGTAGCCATGTTAAGGGATTGTGGTCTGTAACTACAGTGAATTTCATTCCATACAGATAAGTCTGAAGTTTCTGCAGTGCCCACACTATGGCTAGGCATTACTTTACTACAGCTGCATAGCATTCCTCCATGGATTGGAGTCTATGCCTGAGATAAACCACTGGGTGCTCTTCTCCTTCTGAAGAAACCTGGCTAAGTACAGCCCACATGCCATGGTTTGAAGCATCCACTTGCACAACAAATTATTTGCTGTAATCTGGACTGGCTAACAAAGGGGGTCCTCCCATACCTCCTTTAAGCTTCTGGAGTGCCTGCTCACATGCTGGGTCCACACTACCTTATTTGGCCTGTTTTTCCTTGTGAGGTTTGTGAGGGGAGCAGCTATGGTACTGTAACTGAGGATGAACTTTCTGTAGTACCTGCTGTCCCTAAGGAAGCCCTCACCTGGTTTTTGGTAACAGGGGCAGACCATGCCTGAATGGCTTCCACTTTGGTGGGTTCTGGCCTGATCTTATCACTCCCCACTCTTTGTCCCAGGTAGGAGACCTCTGCCATACCCACCTGACATTTGCTGGGCTTAATGGTCAACCCTGCCCTCTGTAGTCTGCCCAGCACCTCCCTGACATGCTGAAGGTACTCCTGCCAGGAATGGCTGTAGATGGCAATATCATCTAGGTAAGCAAGGGCAATATCACCTGCTCCTCCTAAGATATGATCTACCAGCGTCTGGAAAGGTGCTGGGGCAGTTTTCATCCCAAAGGGCATCATTGTGAATTCATACAAGCCAAAAGGAGTCACAAAGGCTGACCTCTCTCTAGCACTGGGAGTCAAGGGCATCTGCCAGTAACCCTTGGTAAGATCAATGGTGGTAAGATACTTAACCCCACCAAGCTGCTTTAGGGCTTCATCTGTCCTAGGCATGGGGTAAGCATCTAACTCGGTGAGTATTTAATTTCCTGTAGTCCACACAGAACCTGGGGCTGCCTTCCTTCTTTGGTACCAGCACTACTGGTGAGGACCAGGGACTGCTGGACTCCTGAATTAACCCTAGTTCCAACATTTCCTGTATCAACTTCCTCAGAGTTTGTTTAACTCTCTCAGGCACCCTATAAGGGGCCTGCTTAATAGGCCTTTGGGGTCCTGTATCTACATGATGCTGCACCAGGTGGGTGCACCCTGGTTTCCTAGCAAACATGTCCCCAAACTCCTGTAACACTGCTCAGATTTTTTGAACTTGGGTAGAAGATAGCTGCTGGGACATTGCTACCCCTTCCACTGAGGTATCATTCAGAGCCTCACTGAGGAGATCAGTCACCAGATACCCCCACACTCCTCCTGCAATCCACTGCAAATACTCAGCACAAGGGCCTCCCTATCATGGTAAGGTTTCATCATGTTAATATAGGTTCATAGGTTCATAGATTAGTACTAGGCTAACTACCCTTGTGGGTCATTTCAAGCCTAGCCAATTACCCCATGTGAGAATCAAACCCTGCACCTTGTGTCGGTAAGGTAAATACCTTAACAATTATGCCATATCCCACTACCCCATATCCCAGTACCTACATGGTACAACTTGTGCCCCTGCTTCCTGCCTAGCAGTTCTACCATGTAGTTAATATCATTGACGTTCTTTACCACCTTGTAGGGTGTTTGACAGGAATGAGAATCATTACCTGCTGCTCTACAGCATACTCTCTAGCTTGAGCATTCGTGTCATACCAGACCTTTTTCTGCTGTTGAGCTTCTGCCAGGTTCATCTGGGCCAAGCCCATGAGTTCCCTGAGCCTTGAGGTTTAGGACATATGCCACAACAGACTTCTTGTGGAATTCATACTCACCCTCCCAATCATCTTGAATCAAATCTAGAGGTCCCCCTCACCCTATGCCCATACAACAACTGAAAGGGTGAAAAACCTGTGGATTCCTGGGGCATCTCTCTATAAGCAAACAACAGATGGGGCAAGTATTTGTTCCATTCCCTCTTAAACTGGTCTGCAAATGCCTATAGCATCATCCTGAGAGTAGAGTTTAACCTTTCAACAAGACCTTTCATTAGTCTGGGGATGGTAGGGGGTGGTCTTTAGATGCTTCACCTCACAGTACTTCCACAGACAAGCCAGCAGGTTTGACATGAAATTGGCACCTCTGTCAGTCAGTATTTCTTTTGGAAAACCTATCCTGCTGAAAATCTGTAACAAAGCATTTGCCACCTTTTCTGCCTCAATGGAGGACAGAGCCACTGCCTCAGGGTATCTGCTAGCATAATCTACTACCAGTAGGATATACTTTTCCCTGTGGAACTTGGGGTACTCAGAGGCCCCACAATATCCATAGCCACCTTCTGAAATGGCTCCTCAATCACAGGCAAAGGCATCAAAGGAGCTTTCACCTTGTCTCCTGCCTTGCCTACCTTTTTCACTGCTCACAGGTCCTACAGTACCCTGTTACATCTCTGGAAATCCCAGGCCAACAGAAGTTCTGCATAATACATCTCTTTGTACATTTTATGCCCATATGACCTGCAAAGGGAATATTATGGGCTATGGCTAGAAGTGCCAGATGGTAGGTTCTGGGCACTACCAACTACTGTATTCTGTCACCCTCTAGCCCTCCCTCAGGGGTCCACTTTCTATACAGTAACCCCTTGTCCCAGTATACAGATTCCCTCTTTCCTTGAGAATCAGGTGCCTCACTAGCTACCTCCCTCGGGCCTTGAAATGTAGGGTCCGAGAGCTGAGCCTGTCTCAACTCTCTCTTTGTAATCCTTTCCTGCTCCCATTCCACAAGATGTCTGGTATCCTTTGACAGTGGTACCTCACTGTCAGCCTGGGTACTACTACTCACCTCTGCCCTTGCAGTCACTCTGTCCAAGGTAACATCAGTACCAACAAGCAGCTATGATTCACCTTCAGTCTCACTGCTACAGGGTAGCTACCTCTCTGAAGTAACCACCTCACCAGTCCTGGCTGCAAGTGTGCAGTCTGTCTGGGTCCCCACCAGGCTACTACCCACATGCTTGTCTCCAAGCCTAACTGCATGTAACTGCATGCAAACATGGTGCTGCATTATCAAAGTCATTCCCTATCAGGACATCTCCAGGGGATCTACTTGCTGACTTCTTTTTCCACCCTCCCAGTCAAGGTGAACCCTAGCCAAATGTATTTGGAATGCGGTCCCTCCTAAAGCTTTGACTGGAGTACACTGCCCAAGCAAGCAGTGCACCTCTGTAACCATTGCAGGCTTCACAATGGTTAAGTCAGACGCTGCGTCTCTCTTAGCCATGACCTCTTTCCCATTCACTAAGATAGGATATAACCTCTTATGGTAGTTTGGTACCCTTGTTGTCTCGAGACAACCTACTGTTGGCATTTTTTCATTCCCACTTACTGGCTCTCCCATCTTTTGTTCCCCACCTTGCCTCTGTGGACCTCTATATTTTACATGGCCCCATTGGTTGCATTTAAAACATTTAACCCTTGGTCCTGGATGTGTACCTGGACTAGTGGCTTCCCCTGCTACTGGCTAACTCTTTTGGGGCAGTCTGGTCTGCCCACCATGGGTTCCCTTAGACCCATGGGCAGCACTGGGTGTCTCTTTCCTGTGCAGTGACGCCCTGCTTGCTAGGTATAGGTCTCCCTTCTTCCCCAACTCATCTGCAGTAGTGCATTGTCTATCAGCTAACCATATTCTTATTTCCTCAGCCAAAGTGCTAAGGGCTTGTTTCCTCACCAGATATGGTGACATGACATCCACTCACCCACCTATCGAAATAAGTGCTTAGTTCTGCAACATATTCACACACACTTTCATCTGCCTTGCATCTGTGCTCATGAAACGTTTTCCTATAAGCTTCAGGTGTTAACTTAAAATATTCTAGCAAAGAGTTCTTTACAACATTATAATTTAAAGAATCAGTATCAGACAGCTTATAAATTACAGTTACAGCTTTACCATGGAGTAAGGGGGTCAGGAACTGTACCCAGAGCCCCTGGTCAACATTATACTGTTTACATACCCTCTCAATCATATGAATGAAACTATAAAAATTATTCCCCCTCTGTAAATTGTGGAATAAATTTACTGACCTTTGTTGCTTCTATGGTTCAGTTACTCCCTTCCCTATTACCTCCATGATTCTGGTGAAGAATCAGCATCTCCTTTTCATGTTGCCTCTGCCTTTCATTCTCCTCAGCCTGCAGACATCTCAGTTTCTCATTTTCCTCAGCCGCCAGATGTCTCAGTCTCTCTGCTGCTTCTATTTCCAAACACTTGGCCTCCAGCCCAAGTCTCTTTAACTCCAGATAGATTTTTAACCCCTCTGTGGAAAGGTTGAGCTGTCCATTCTCTGAGACTTGTACTTCTCCACGGCCAGTCTGATTGTCCCCCTGGTTGCTATTCTGTGATGCAGCTGTAACCTAAGCTGCAAGCATGTCTGCTTTAGTCAGGTTGGCATGCAACATTCCTTTAGTTTGGCCCATTTCAACCAAATGGCTCCTTGTCAGCTTGCTATACTCCTCTGCTGGCATGCTTGCCTGCTCTCCCTGACTAACTAAGCTAATAAAAAAAATAAAACAATTGTTATACAAATTCTGAATGTTCACTTTGTGGCTGATTGAGAGCACAAACACCTTCAGTCACCACTATACACAGGCTACAGGAATTCAATATACACCACTATGAGCCAATTAATATGTGATGTGGCTATCTTACCACTATCACCCAAATAATATGTGATGTAGTTATCCCACCACTGCCAAACAATTAATATGCAATGCCCCTGCATTGGCCCAGTAATCAAGGAGCCTCAATCCTCGCCACTGGCAACAGTGAGGGATGTACTCAATGGGAGGATGACAAGTACACACACAGTAAAGTACAATTTCCCTTAAGAGCACACAGAGATCAAAGTCAGTCTGGGGTTGGTTTCTGCCTCTTTCTCCAGATCCCCAATAAGACTCCTCACTGGCACAGCTATAGGGTTAAGATCTCAGCCGAGTGGTCAAGTCAAAACCTCCAGCACCCTCTCTGTCCAACCAGTGCTTCGTGTCCCTGCCCAAGTAGCTCACACAAACACACACACACACACACACACACACACACACACACACACACACGCACACACGCATACATGCACACACACACACTTTGAGATTTGATTTATAATACAAACACACAGACACTCTTGAGGAAGGCTGGCACAGGTTTACTAGCTATGCCTCCTTCTGCCCAGACTATAAAGTAGTTATCACTGCCATCAACAACTACTTATCAGCTAGTCTAAAGGCCCTTTCCAAGGGTGACCAATCCTACTGTGTAATGCTACTATTATCCAAATGGTAAGTGTGACCAAGACAAAGGCAATTTAGGAGTGGCTTGTACAGTGTCACCAAATACATATGTAAGTACTCTAAGAGCTTTAAATATGTTTCACAAATATCAGCCACAAAGATAGATTTAAATATATTTAATAATAAATAATAAAAGAACAAGACAATACTCAAACAATACAGTAACTATAAAGTTCAAAATCACAGGAACTATTTTAAAACAGCATTACAGGACAGTCTCAAATAAATACAGAAAACATCTAAACTAATCTTTATTATATTCCTATATATATCTAAAAGATACTATGCCTTAAATAACTTACTTACAGAGCAAGGCAAATGTAGATGAGTGGATGTTCTTGCTAGGTCCAAGACAACATACAAAATGAACAGACTTTCTCTGAGAGATTTCTTAAATTAATAATCAACATTACTGCTATGTTATCTCAGATGACATCACTCTTTATAACCTGACTTCAGTTCCCAGGCTAAACAGATACTTAGAATTTAAAACCTCTGTGTGAAAAATACATATCTACCAAAAAACAATGAAGAACCAGCAAACGCCATAAAACAACAATTTTATTTAGCAAAGCTTTCAGACCAAAAAGATCCTTCCTCAGTGCTTAACTTCATAAAATACATACATTTTCATTCCATTTAAATGATGCAGCCAATAAATCAATTAAAATCAGTTAAAACAACTTAAGAAACAGCATTTTATGCTGAGAGAGGAAACATAAAGTAGTAGGACAGACAGAAAGACGCAATGGAGCTACTGAAGGACTTGGGTATGGTGAAATCATGTTCTTCAAATTTATACCCCAGTCTGTGCAGCCATTCCAGTGATACTAATGTAAAATAGTTGTCCTGTTAGTGATTTAAATTGTACCACCATGGACTAGGGAAAAACACGCCTCAGCCAATAACCAAGTATTAAAACTAGTAGACTTCACAAGCATTAACAATCCTGAATAGATGGCAAAAATGTTGGCAAGGGGCAGAAACATACTGGACATCTTCCTGGCAAACATTTGTTTTAGATGTACTAAATTAAACATTGATGCATGCACTTTCTTCTCTGACTATAATGATGTACCATTCTTCACATACACCATACTAAATTTAATAAAATATATACCATTTTTTACTATTTTTTACATTAAAATCATGATGTCCTGAAAAATTGCTTGCATGAATCAGCATTGATTATATATTAGTTGGATTCACGTCAAGTCATTGAAGGTGATTTCAGTGAATGGAAAAGAATGAAAACCATTCGCCGAAACCAACTTCGACAAACTCAACACTTTTGATTTTGCAGTACCCCCTCCGTGTTGGGAGACATCCCTCATATCTATATGTTTTACTATTACAAAGTGGAAATGACTTTGTCAGAATTGTGTTACATTGAAAGTATAGTTTCAAAGTGTATGAAATGCAAAAGTAAACTTACCAAATTTAGAATCCTAATTTTTGAACAGCAAATACAGTTCAATGCTAGTGGGGTTTGGCTTTATTGGCCTGAAATTGTCCAGTAAAATGACAAAACAAGTCATGGGCATTCAGAATCAAAAATGAGCTGAAACACCTGATGTTCATAAGGTTCATTTGCATATATCCCATGTGCCTCTGATACAAGAGGTTTGGGAGATCACTCAGTGGAAGTTCTAGCTTTGCTGGAGTTTTGATTTTGTTTTTACTGATTGGTTTTTCAGTGACCTTCTCACTAGGGGTTAGGAGGGTGGCCTAATGGTTAAGGTGTTTGCCTTACAAGGTGCAAGATTTGAATCTCACAAGGGATAATTGGCTAGGCTTAAAATGGGTCGCAAGGGCAGTTAGATTAAAACTAATCTATGAACCTATGGTCACATATTTATAACAGCGAATATCAAATTCTCTGTATTAACATGGTTTGAAATTAGGGAGCAAAATCATTTTGAAATTCAAGATGGTATTTCAACATTACAAATAAACGAACAAAGTTATTTCCACATTGTAATAGTAAACCTATATATATTTTTTTTTACATGAACTTTTCTGGGTGGAGCTAGAGAATGTAGAATGCTAAGAAAAGTTGAGTTGAATGTTTCTACTGCTTAGTCTGGTGGAAGCTGTTTTAAGCAGTTCCAGTCCAGTTTTGAGAGGAGGATACAAAATGTATCTGGGCTAAAGTTGGAGAGTTTGCGACACGTGATATTCCGGTGTGGCTTAGGGAGATGGGTGGTATATCTTAGTACATTTATAGGTGAGTGATCACTCGAGGAGTCTGGTAGTGTTTCTAGATTATGGTATTTGCAAGGATTAGAGACTAGTATCCAGTCTATCAGGAAACTAGGAGAATGTGAGTTATTAGTGTGGGTTGGTTGGGAGATTAGTTGTGTAAATCCGTAGAGATTAATATGATGGGGTGAGTGTGAATTGTTGAGGTTCAGCCAATTAATGTTAACATCCCCTTGAAGGACGGTTTCATTAGGGATGTTTTGGGAGAGATGTGAGACTATATTTTCCAGCAGGGGACTGTTGTCCCCTGGTGAAATGTATATGAAATGAGTAAATATGGCAAGGAAAATGCTACAACGGCATTGGATGGAAGCAGCACTAATGGCGGGGATGGCACAGAGTTTTAAGGATATGAGCCATTAAACAGCTTTCCTTTGTGATTCTGAGCTTGATTACTTAAACCTTCTTGCAGGTTTTGTAACTTTAAGCGATTTTTTTAACCAGACATTACCCTGATGTTGCCATGAGATACATTTCTCCCCACTGAGTGCACCTTGCTAGCAAACAAATCAAAGCAAGCAATGAAGAGAAAAGTAAAACATTTTATTAGTTGAGCAAGATGATGAAGGTAAGAAAAGAGACACTGAGACTTGAGATATAAGTTTGAACTGGTATTTTTGTATTGTGGATGATGGTTTCTTTAATCCACAGCTTAGAACTGTTGCTGTTTGTTGAAACTGCAGTGTATGACCATAACTGTAGTTTTAACTTGACCCTACATCACTGCTGGAAAAAATGTCTTAGATCTGCACAAGATGCCAATTATCCCAAAAACAGTATTATAGAGAAGGAAGAAAAAGACACAGTACTGAGATGGATGTTCTGCGCCACCATGGTAACGTGTGGTACCAAGGACAAAAGAAGGAGCCCAGTCCTTGCCATTTTGAATGCTACCCACCTCCCTCTGCTTGCCTCTTCCATTGCTTGAATCATTATTTGATTCTGGGTCATCTAGATCGTAGCCAGAGCTTTATCTCTCCAGGGTACAGTTTCAGGAGGCCTGATGCACATTTTTACATCATGAACAATTATTCACACCACACTTCACACACACTTACACACACCCCTCCTATGTGAGAGCTGTGCCCCAGTACCCTGCTGGGCAGTCCCAGATAGCAAATGCAAATAAATAAATAAATTTAACTTTGTGGCCAGGAATAAAGATGAGGGCAAGCAATAGATGTGGCCCTATGGGACATTTGCTAGGACTTTAGTAGTGAGGCAGCTAGAAGATTGGTATTATCATGCAGTATGTTTCAGGAATTCAAAAAAAGAAAGAAAGGTATCCAGTACTAATTCTCCAGTCTTTATTTCTTCCCAGACTGAAAATATTAGCTGTTTAAAAAACTGAAGATGGCTAAAAAGACGTCTAAATTGTGTGTTAAAAAATTGCTAGAGACAATATGCACTGCAAGAGTTTTTTTTTAATACAATAAAGTGAATTATCCTTTGATATCCCCCTTTAGCCTCTCATCACCTACTGAAATACAAATAAAAGAGAAATTCATGATTTATGAAGACATGTAAAGTTAATAAAAAAGTTTACATATCTTTCGACCACTTCCTGATATATAAGATGATCAGTGATAAGGAAGGTCTAACTTAAATTCTGCCCGTAAACATAACATACAAAACAGAAGCCCGAGTCAACAGCTGAGTTCACAACTAATTCCCTGTTCAAGTTCTGGCATGCATCACTTTCTAATGTGATGAAAAAACAAATGATCTGGAATGAACCTGGTTTGACTAACAAACTGGCTCAGTTTGATTTCTGCAGCAACTGCATACTATTCTAATCAAGTCAATTAATTACAACAGCTAATCAAACAAATATTATTTATAGAGCAGTTTATTTTTGTCAAAGGCCTGTGTAGTCATAGTCCTATGCAACAAACTAAACAATTACATCAGCTACATAAAAATATATAAATAATCCACTTATCCAACAACAGATGCTTACATGTTAAAACATTTATGGTAAAAGCTTTCTGATTTTAATTTCCCATGACAATTTACATCCATACACAGCAAGGCAAAGAATTGTATAGAACAAAAGTGGCAGAGGTAAATGTGAGTTCACCATTACAGTTTTAACTGTACTCCAGCAATTGTTTAAACAAACAATGAAATGACTAGATATGAATGTAAGGTATTAGGACAGATCTTTCAAATATAACAGTCCCAGATCAGGTACGGCTTTTTAAAATTCATTTATAGCTAGCTCAGCTCACTAAACAGAAATGTTTCTTTGCAGGAGTGACACACAACTGTAGTCTGGTTAACTGAGACTCACATACACAAGAAGACCACAGCAATTTCTAATACTTTATTCTGAATTTTACAAAATCTTTACACCTAACCTCTACATTTATTGGCTAGAAAATATTATTTAAAGATCCTTATAAGTTAAAGCTCCTTAATGACGGTTGGATTCCCCACAATTTCCAGTGCCTGCACAGTCAGAACTTCACGCATCTCATTCGTACATTCATTCATTTTGCTTTGTTTGCCAAGATAGTGCATTGATAATAAATTAGTATTTTCAGACACATCCCAGATGATGTAGATCAGCTGGTATATAAAATATCAGAAAAAGGTAAATACAGTTTCATCAATAATACAGACATGACAATGTGCAGGTGATTATATCCCCCCAAAATTCTCCTGTGTTATAGAATTTCATTCTTATTTATTTATCATTTCTTTATGTTACAAAAAAGGAATTACACATCCTGAAAAAGGGGTAAGTAAAAAAAGTAAAATTAAAGATTTGTTGGACTGAGTGGATGCAGGAGCCAGGAAGGCAAAGAATAGAGATTAGAGTAGTCGATAGATGGTAAGGTGGCGTGACTGGTTTGGAGGCAGGAGCATTGGGCTTCTTTGAGGAGGCAGTTTTTTAATTGTTAGAAACACAGGAACAGTACTAGTTAAGTGATCATGGATCATGGAGATTAAGTAAGAAAACACATTTAAAAGTTTGGGTCTCCCTTTTCAAGCACTGAATAGTGCTCACCTTCCAAATTAAGAAGGGCTATACAGGACAGTCCTGGTGTAAGCTTATGCCTACCCATTCAGTCGTCAAGTCGTCATTACCTTAAAGGTAATCAATGCAGTACATTGTTTGACCTGTGGCGGTAACCTTATCCCATGGGCTTGGAACACATTGAGTTATGAAACAAGATCTCCATAGGCTTGTTTATTTATTGGAGTAGATTTAAGTCCTTAGAGCAGGTGTTTGTAGAGCCACTGGTTTTGCAAAAAAACAAGGAGGTCGAACAGAGAAGAGGAGTACTGACCTGCCAGGATAGTTGAAGGATTTGAGGCCTTTAATTTAATTGGTAAGATACCTTTGGGGCCTTTCTAGATGACTGACATGCTTTGATTTATGTATACCAAAGGGTGAACTGTATTGAATGGTGGGTCTGATAATGTAAGAGTAAAGTGTCAAGATGATTTCTTTGCATCTTAAAGATATTCTCTTAGATATTAAATGGGCCAGATGGGTAGAACTATGAAGAAAGAATGAGAAAAAATTGTCTAGACAAGTACCCAGGTCTCCTATGACCATGTTTGTCTGAAGGGGAGTACCATTTATAATATATGAGTAGGGAACAAATGTTTTGCCACATGCCACTACTCTTTTTTACATTTAACTTGAGACCATTTTCAGTAGACCTGGTATGTGCACATTCCAGCCATTACTGGAGTTGTTTAGTATCGGTGGATGTGCAGAAAACAGTGCCCATCTTGCAGTCATCATTAAACATGGACAACTACACTTCTGGGATATTGGTATGGATGTCTGCAAAATAAGAGCCAAACAGGAGAGGGCCAAGTACTGATCCCTGTGGTACCCCACTAGTTACAACTTTATGTTCAGAGAGGATACCAGTAACAGGGCGGTGCAGTGGTGCAGCAGTTAATGCTATCGCCTCACAGCAAGAGGTTCTCTGGTTCAATTCTTGGCCGGGGTGCCTTCTGTGCAGAGTTTGCATGTTCTCCCTGCGTTCGCGTGGGTTTCCTCCGGGTACTCCGGTTTCCTCCCACATTCTAAAGACATGCATCTGGAGCATTTCTCCCCGGGCCTCCACTGAAAACAGGATCTGTGGAACCTAGTCGGACTTTCCCGGTCAACAAATGTTAAATAAATAAAAATAAATAAATAAAATAAAAAATAAAACTTTCATAATCTGGGATCTGTTCTGCATCTAGTTTGTAATCCAGTGGATAACATAATGGTTTACATTACATTTGTTTATTTTTAACAATATCAGCATGGGGAATAAAATCAGAAGTCTTGGCCAGATCAGTATATGCAGCATACAATACAGTATCTGAAAGATTTTCAAAGAATTTTACTAGGTTCTGCAGACATTACCATCCCTCTACAAAACCAAACCGATTGGTGTCTAGATTAGTTAGGTTGCATGTGTCTGCTGATATGAGTTCTGCCATGATATATTTCTAGGTATTTCCTTAAAAGGCTGATGAGACTAAAACTGCCTGGATACATAGAGGGGCCATCCTTGCGTAGGGGGGTCATAGTGGCTGCTCCACCACTTATGTTAGTATTGATTTTACTCAGTATAATTAGATACCCTTGTAATAGCCTCACAGTAACTGGCTGGTGGCAGCATAATTACCTTATTGTCTGGGCATAAAGGAACACAGATAGTAAATTTGTGCCCGCCTTTCCAAGGTGTGTATGTGTGTGAAAATCAAATACCCAGGTGTGGGTGTGTCAGTCAATTGGAACTGCTCTTGGGACAAATTGTGCTTGATGCAGAGAACTGCATTTGAAATTACTGTGTACATCCATCCCTGTTTTAGTGGCCATCTCTCACCGATGTCAGGGTGAAGATTGAGGCTCCTTGATTACTGGCCCCGGTACAGAGGGCCCGTCACATATTGGTGTCAAAGTGGTGGGATATTAATTGAACCTCAGTAGCCTGTGGACAGTAGTCACTGAAGGTGTCTGTACTCTCAACAGCCACAAGGTAAACATTCAGAGTTTCATTGTCAGAACAGTTTTATTTATTTTTGTTAATTTACTTTAATCAGGGGAAAGCAGGCAAAGATGTCAGCAGAGGATTATGGTAGACTGACAAAGAACAAGTTGGCCAAGTGTGCAAAGCCAAGGATTGGTGCATGCTAACTGGACTAAAGAGGAAATTATTTCAGCTTTAGTCGAGGCTCCAGCACAGACCAGTGGCCAGGAGAACAACCAATCTGGTGTTGAGGATGTGCAGAAACAGGATAGTTCACCATTTCCTCAGAGGACTTAAAAATCCATCTACAGTTAAAGAGACTTCAACTGGAGGCTGAAGAAAAAGGGAAGCAGTGTGAGCATGAAATGCAAAGTTTGGAGACTGAAGAGAAACTTTGACATTTGTAGACCAAAGAGAGACTCTGCAACTTTTGGAGGCTGAAGAAAAGGGGAAGCAGCATCAATATGAACTGGAGACCAAACATTTGGAGATCTAAGAAAATGAGAGACTGTGGTGATTGGAGGCTGAGGAAAAAGACAAGCAGCAACAACATGAAAGGGAGATGCTAACTCTTCATCAGGATCATGGAGGTAATGGGGAAGGGAATAACCAGACCCCAGAAGCAATAAAGGTCAATACATTTCTTCCCCAATTTCCAGGGGTCATGACTTTGATAGTTTTATTCATAAATTTGAGAGTATGTACAAAGAATAATGTTGACCAAGAGCTCTGGGTACGGTTCCTGATCCCCTTACTCCATGGTAAAGCTGTAACTGCTGTTTATAAATTGTCTGATACTGATTGTTTAAACTATGACAGAGTGAAATGATGTTTAATGAACTGCTATAAGTTAACACCTAAAGCTTACAGAAAAAAAGTTTATCAGCACAGACAAAAAGCAGATGAAAGTATATGTGATTATATTACTGATTTAAGTACTTACTTTCATAAGTGGGTGAGTGGGTGTCAGGTCACCAATTTTGAAAGACTGGCAGACCTTGTGGTGAGGGAACAAAGCGTGGAAGGGTGGCCTAATGATTAAGGTGTTTGCCTTACAAACACAAGGTTCAAGGATTGAATCTCACAAGCGATAATTGGCTAGGCTTTAAATGGCTCGCAAGGGCAGTTAGCTTAGTACTAATCTATGAACCTATTAATATTTTGCCTGTGGACATGAACGTTTGGTTGGCAGACTGAGACTGTAACTCTGCCAATGAGCTGGGGAGAAAAGGGGATCTCTACTTAGCAAGCAGGGCACCAATGCACAAGAAGGGGATACCCAATGCTGCACATGGATATAAGGGAACTCATAGTGGGCAGCCTAAATCACCCCAACACAGTCTACCAGTAACAGGGGAAGCCACTAGTTAAGGTACATGGCCAGTATCAGAGGTTAGACGTTTTAAATGTAACCAGAGGGGCCATGTATCATACAGATTTCAACTGAGCAAGGTGTCAGCAAGTAGAAATAACAGTGTGGAAGTGGTGAGTTCTTTGGAGGCAACAGGGGTACCAAACTATCACCAAAGTTTGTATCATATCTTAGTGGATGGAAGACAGGCCACTGCTAAGACAGACACAGCCTCTGACATAACCATTGTGAAGCCTGCAGTGCTTAAAGAGGAGCAGTACTTGCTTGGGTAGTTGTCGCTCTCCTACTCTGGATACAATAGAAGAGTCTTCGTGGGTTCAGTTCAAGCAGCTTTATTATATACAAACACATTACGATAGAAATTTAATGATTTTAACTTAAGTAACATATATACAAACTAACTATTACAATTGTATATGCTCACTCTCTGGCACTGGGATTAGCACGTACCCACTATTTATATGTGCATGTTCAGTCCTTGATATGCTTGTTAAAGATACAGGACATACACTCTGATCTACAGTAGTTCACTCCAGTCAGAGCTTTAGGAGGAATCCCATTCCAAATACCTTTGGCCAGGGTTCACCTTGACTGGGAGGGTGGAAAAGGAAGCAAGCAGGTAGCTATGTTTGAGGATGTTCTTGCAGATGTCTTGATAGGGAATTATTTTGATAATATAGTACCTTGTGTGCATGTAGTTACACGCAGTCAGGCTTGGAGACAGGCATGTAGGTCTGGTAGGCTGGGGCAGACCCAGACAGACCCCACACCTGAATCTGGGGCTGGGGATGTGGCTATTTCAGGGAGGGAGCTACCCTGTAGCAGTGAGCCTGAAAGTGAGCCATAGCTTTTGATATGTACTGATGTTCCCATAGACAGGGTGACTGCAAGGACAGATGTGAGTGATAGCCCCCAGGTTGACAGTGAGGCACTATTGTCAAAAGATACTAGGCTTCCTGTGGAAGGGAAGCTAGGAGGGTCACAAAAGAAGAGTTGAGACAGGCTCAGCTTTCGGACGCTACTTTACGAGGCTTGAGGGAGGTAATCAAGGAGGCATCTGATGCTCAAGGAAAAGGAGAGCCTGTATACTGAAGCAAAGGGTTACTGTACAGAGAGTGGACCCTTGAGGAAGGGCTAGAGAGTGAGGTAATATAGCACTTGGTAGTGCCCAGACCCTTTCATCTGGCACTTCTAGACACAGCCCATGACATTCCTTTTGCAGCTCATATGGGCATAAAGTGTACCAAGAGATGTATTATGCAGAATTTATATTGGCCTGGGATTGCAAAGGATGTAACAGGGTACTGCAGGACCTGTGAGCAGTGCCAACAGGTAGTCAAGGCATAAGACAAGGTCAAAGCTCTGTCGATGCCTTCGCCTGTAATTGAGGAGCCATTTCAGAGGATAGCTCATAGGATCATAGGTTGGTACTAGCCTATCGGCCCTAGGGCCTATACAAGCCTAGCCATTAACAATTCCCTGGCTATTTCTTTTCACAATATTTACTTCCTTGGACCCCTGTCTAGCAGAGCAACTGACGTGATCCCCGGGGTGAATTTCCTATCTCCCATCCAATCATCAAGGTTCCTTTTGAAGAGGGCCAAAGAGGAGCTCTGCTTGACATGTATGGGCAGTCTACTCCAGAGTCTGGAGAGTCTCTGGGTCAGGAACCTATCCCTCCAGCATGTTTTGTTCATTGTGATGACAAGGTTTAGATCCCTGGAGCATGTGGCTCTGAGGGATTGGGATTTCTTTAAATGTAGCATGTCCAACAGCTCTGGATTAGACATGACCTTGTATGTTAAGCAGAGATTGCCTCTGAGTAGACGATATGCGACAGAGTATAGCTGGAGTTTTTTTAGATGGTCAGCATAGGGCATATGCTTTAGGCCTGTGATTCTTTTAGTAAGGATTTCTGTGGCCTTTCCAGTTGTTGCAGATGTCTTGAGAGGTACATACCAAATGGGGCGTTGTATTCTATAATGGGTCTAATGAGGGATGAGTACAGTGGGACAATGACCTCCTTTTTTTCTAGATGAAAAGCCCTTAGTGATGAGCTGTGCCACATAGAAGGATTTCCTGACTGTTGTGGCAATGTGGTTATCGAAGGTGAGACCACTTTCCACCTGTGTCCCTAAGTCTCTTATCACACTTTCAGTGTTTTGTGTACTGCCACCTACGTGGTAATTCATGGGTACATGTTTCTTCCCAAAGGGGATAACTACACATTTCTTGACATTGAGCTTGAGCCCATGGCTCTGGCACCAAGCATTTGTTTCTGTAAGGTCCTTTTGTAGAATATCCACATCATGTGGGGATTCAGTAATGGCTCGCAGTTTGCAGTCATCTGCGAACTTTGTTAGTCAGAGTCCCTTAGTGTTAGCCTGTACTTCAGAGAAGTAGATGCCAA
The DNA here is from genome assembly GCF_019279795.1 of Protopterus annectens. NCBI lineage: Eukaryota > Metazoa > Chordata > Ceratodontiformes > Protopteridae > Protopterus > Protopterus annectens. The sequence continues at coordinate 1,674,401,828 of NC_056729.1, forward strand.
ACAAGAGCAGTCTCAGGACTGAACCCTGAGGTACTCCACTTGTCACTTGTCTGGAGCTGGATTTGGAGTCGGCTACTTTTACAGTGTGTGTTCTGTCAGTAAGCCAGTTGGCAACCCATCGAGTGAAGTAGGGATTAATGCCCATCTTAGTAAGTTTATCTATAATTCCAGAGTGGGTGATGGTGTTGAAGGCCTTGGCAAGGTCCAGATAGGCTGTGTGGACTGCCTTACCCTTATCCACAGCTCTGGAGACTGATTCGAAGAAGTCAATCAGGTTCAGGAGATAAGATCGGCCCTTCACAAACCCAAACTAGGTGGGGTCCAGTGTTTGAAGGTTGCCAATGTCTTTTTTATAAGTTCCATGATAATACATTCCATGGCCCTGCAGATCAGGTTCGTCAGACTGATGGGGTGGTAGTTCCTAGGATCCAAGGTGGATTCCCCCTTGTGGAGTGGGATAACTGTAGCTGTGTGCCACTCAGTGGGCACGAAGCCTGAGGTGAGGCTATGATTAAACATTATACTTAGGTGAGGTGCCAGTTCATTTTGTAGTTCATGTAGTACACAGCCCGGGATGTCGTCTGGTCCCATTGATGGTGTATTCGTAGCTTTGTAGAGTGTGGTTTTTACCTGTGTGGCCATTATTACCAGAATTTGGCAATCTTTTGGTTTTGAGATGGGCCCTTTAGGGGGTGAGAGGGGGTGAAGTTGGCACTGAATCGATCTTCCAGGATACTGGCAATATCCTTGGGATCAGTATATTTAATGCCATTCTGTTGTAGCTCAGAGCAGATCTGAGCATTGCCATTTAGATTCTTGACATAGCTATAGAATGCCTTGTGGTTGTCTTTGGAATCTTTGGCAATTTTATTTTCATAACTAGCTTTGGAGGATTTTATGAGGGATCTCTGCTTCTTACTGAGGCTGGTAAGGGAGTTTTTTTCATCCTGGGATTTTCCTCTTTTCTGCAACAGTTTCTTCCTTTTGTTGTAAAGTTTGTTTATGGCAGGGGACCACCAGATTAACTTTCTTTTTTTGGAGGAGAGCGTCTTGGTTCTATTTGGGATGGCACGATTCATGCATGAGTGGATGTGCTCATACAGTGCCTTAGTGTAGGATTCAGCAGTCGAACTTTCAGTTCCCGTCTGCATGGGTGTCATGAAGTTTGTCACTTCTGACTTGAGTAGCATGAAGTTGGCTTTGGAGAAGTTTTTTACGGAGGTTTCCTTACCGGGGGGTGGGGGAGGGATGTGGATGTTAAGGGTGACTAGTTTATGATCAGACCGGACCAACGAGGAGGTGACCATAGGTGTGGAGCATCGATTTCCCATGTTGGTAATGACCAGGTCTAGGATATTGGAGCCCCTGGTAGGACTATGGATTAGTTGATCCAGGGCATTGGAATTTATGAATTCCAAGATCCATTGGGCAAAGGTGCCCATTGGGCAAAGGTGTTGGTACACGAGTAGTTTTCCCAGTTAGTGGCAGGGTAGTTGAAATCACCCAGTATTAGGGTGTTTGGTTGTATCTTAATATTTTCCGGTATGTTTAGAAAGGTGTACTGAGACTCTTGGGGCATGGTGGGGGATCTGTAGCAAGCTACAATTTGGATTGCAGTCTTACCTAGTGTCAGTTGCACCTGGATAATTTCAGATGCATTGTGTTGGGCAACTAGCCTGATGGTGTGAAAATCCTTGGTGAATATGGACACTCCTCCAACTTTAGTGTTTCGGTCCTGGTTTGGTGGCCGAAAAGTGTGGTAATAGTTGTATCCTGGTATTGCAGGGTGCTCTCTGCAGCCTTGAGCCAGGTCTCAGTTACTGCACAGATATCGATGTTCTCCATTTTTAGGAGTGCCTCGAGAGAGTGCATTTTTGAGGTTTAGACTTCTAGCATTGAGTAGAATTACCTTCAGATTTTGCATGCTTGTACCTGTTACTGTGGTGGTTTTGTCCTTTGAACATTGCCTATAAAAGGCACTATTGGGGTGGCAAGAGCCTTAACCAGTAACCTGAATCCCAGGGGCGACAGGTGCAGACCATCTCTGGCATAACATTGTGGTCTGTCGATCATGTCGGCCCAGGCAGGCAGATACTGGATCCCTTTGAATGACACCAGAAGCTTAGCCAATTGTTGAAGTCAATCATTTTGTCCTTATAATGTAGTATCATTCTGGGCGAAGACAGGATGCTACTCAGGAGTAGGGTCATACCTGCCTGTGCCACATGAACCGAGAGCTCTTCCATGTTTCTTTTCATGTAGTCCAGGGAGGTACATCTCAAATCATTCACCCCAACATGGACAATGGCAAAGTCATATGTGTACTAGTTGTGGAGTGAATTGAGTGTCTGCATTATGTGGCAGATCCTGGCACCCGACAGGCAGCTGACTGTAATTTTCTCCTTGTTCAGCCTGGTGAGTGGGCCATCAGTGTGCCTGACTATAGAGTCACCTATGACTAAAGGATTGGGTACATTGTCTTGCCTTAGGGTCTGTTGTTGGGTGGCACACTGGTGTTGTGAGCTATGTGACACTTTGGTTGTGATTGGTGTTTGTTTGCATTTCATCTTCGGAGGTCCTTGTTGCTCAAGGAGGTTACTGTTAAGGGCCTCCACATATGAGGGTTTAGTGTTGCTATGTGAGGGTGTTGGTGGTGTGGGTTTAGAAGGCCTATGTGTTGCTTGAGGTGTAGTGGGGGGTTAACCTTCTCCTCTTGACTGTCTAGCAAAATCTTGGGTGGAGAGAGCTTTGCTTCCAGTTTGGCTAAGTGCATCTCTTGCAGGTTGTAGTGTTAGGTGGTAGGAGGAGAAGGTTGCCTGTGTACATGAGGCAATTGCTGCATTGCCCCAGTATGCCCAGATTCACCAGGTGGACAGGAGAAGTCACCAGAAGTTGACCCTTGGACATGCCTGGTTTGGTGCTTTTTTTTTGTAAAGTACAAGAGCTATTTTCCCTTACCTTAGCAAGGTACTTTGCAATTATAGGCTGTTTAGTGCCTATGATTAATTTCTCCTTATTAACAAGGAGAGTTGAGTGCTTGTATCAGTTTAAGGCTTCCTAGTGCTTTCCAGCAGGTTTTAGACCAAGTGCTAGTCAAAGGGATGCTTAAAGGTAAGATGAAAAAAATGGTTTATCCTAAACACTGCAGTGTGCACTAGAGGAGTTAGATGTGAAAGTAGGTAACTTAAGTTTTACCTGTCTAAAAAGTTAGGTTTTAGTGGACAGTCACTATTTTTAAAACAGCAAGATTGAAAGGGGCTGGTCACTTTTGTATTCTGGTACTATGGAATACAGTAGGATAGCCAATAAATTTAAATAGTTGAAGGGGAGTGATTTCACAAAATGATAATTTTGAGCTTACTCACACAAGCCAGTAAAAGCAGAGAGGAAATGAGATATATGGTCAAATTAACAAAGGGGGTAGGCCACTAGAAAGACAGTGGTGTTTAAGAACACAACAGTAACTGGGTGGGAGGGTGGAGATTTCTGCCTGACTCGGAGACAGAGCTGTGATCTCTTTTCAAGTTTTAATATGCAGTTAAAAGCAGAATACAAGTAAAACACAAGGTAAATAAAACAAATCACATTATTCAAAATAGAAAAAGGTTATAAAGTAATACAAAATACAACAAATAAAAAGCAAACTAACCTTTCCCTGACAGCAAAGTGCAGCAGAGTCTGGATGAGCCTTTCTAGTAAAGCTCTGAAATGTTTTATTTTACCCCTTAAATAGAAGGTTTACTTACTATCTCCACCCCCTCAGTTCATAGATGATTTACCTTAACTGACCTCTTCTATCTTATATGTGAGTCCTTAATTGATCTGTTCTGGTTTCTGCCTGACTCACAAGAGACAGAGCTGTGCTCTCTTTTCAAGTTTTAATACTTAGTTAAAAGCAGAATACAATGTAAAGAAAACAAATCATAGTATTCAAAATAGAAAAAGGCATGCTAAGCTATGGATATTGTGGGGCATCTGAGAACTCCAAGTTCCAAAGGGAAGAAGTATATCCTGGTGGTAGTATATTATGCTATTAGATACCCTAAGGTGGTGGCTCTGTCCTCTATCAAGGCACAAAAGGTGGTAGATGCTTTGTTAGAAATTTTCAGCAGGGTAGGTTTCCCGAGAGAAATATTAACTGACAGAGGTGCCAATTTTATGTCAGACCTGCTGGCTTGTCTGTGGAAGTGCTGTGTGGTGGAGAGGTTAAATTCTACACTAAAGACCATGCTAAGAGCATTTCCAGACCAGTTTAAGAGAGAGTGGGACAAATATTTGCCCCATCTATTGTTTGCATACAGAGAGGTACCCCAGGAATCCACAGGTTTTTCACCCTTTGACTTGCTGTATTGGCATAGGGTGAGGGGACCTTTAGAACTGATTTGTGATGAGTGAGTGTGAATCCTACATGGAGTCTGTTGTGGCATATGTCCTAAACCTCAGGACAAGGCTTAGGGAGTTCACTGGCTTGGCCCAGGAAAACCTGGCAGGAGCTCAAAAGCAGAACAATGTCTGGTATGACAGGAATGCTTGAGCCCAAGAGTATGTTGCTGGACAGCAGGTTATGGTGCTCATTCCTGTCAGAAATAGTAAGCAGCAGGTAGCTTGGGAGGAATCCTTCAAAATGATAAGGAAGGTCAGTAATGTCAATAACATGGTAAACCTGCTTGGCAAGAAGCAAGGGCATAAATTGTCCTGGGCAGACTGCAAAGGGCAGAGTTGACCATTAAACCCAATATGTGTCAGGTGTGTATGACAGAGGTCTACTATCTGGACATAGAGTGGGGAGTGGTAAGATTGAGTCTGAACGTGCCAAAGCGGAAGCTATTCAGGCATGGCCTGCCCCTGTTACCAAAAAGCAAATGAGGGCACTATTGGGGGACAGCAGGGTACTGTAGAAAGTTTGTTCCCAATCATAGTACAATAGCTGCTCCTCTCACAGACCTGACAAGGAAAAAACAGGCCAGATAAGGTAGTGTGGACCCCATCCTGCAAGCAGGCATTCCAAAAGCTTAAAGGGGTTTTGGGAGGACCCCCTGTATTAGCCAGTTCAGATTACAGCAATGCCAATGCAGATGGACTCTCAAGACAGGGTATAGGTTAATGTGTTCCCAGACAGGCCCATTCCTCTCATGCAACATTTTTCTAGGGTCACATGAAAAACTAGCTTGAGTCTTCATAGGTGAGAGAGATGTGCCGATGTGAGGTATTACCATCTGTACCAGGGAGAATAGCTCAGTCCATGTGTAACATATGCCAGCATAGCTAGCTTGAGTTTTGTAAATAGTTTGTAAATAATTTTCTGGCATTTGACTATCACACTGACTTGTACAGAAGCTTATAATAAAAATGCATCAACAGTGTTATTATAACGGATTAATTGTTTATGTTTAAACAAAGAATTCTGTAATATTCAAATGCTGCAGCAGATCTTAGAAAAGCTGTGAGTCTGTACTCTACCAGAGACATGTGATCAAATGTGATGTCATTCTATAACCAGCAGTGAGGCGATGGAACTCACAGATTACCTTGTTTTGTTTTGTTTTCTTTGGAACCTGATATAAAAATCTATGACAGTTATCACAGTCAGTTGAATTGAGTTGGAAGATCATCACCTTACCTTGTGAAAGTAAGCAACTCAGCATCTAATCTTGCCTTGGTGTAATAATTAAACTAGTTAGGGAACAGTTCTTCTTTAGACAGTCAGGAATTACAGTGACATTAGCTAAGTATTGTTTTTCTGCATCTGTTTGAATCTGTCCAACTGTGTTATTTTTATTTCTTCTGTGATTGAAACGTTGATGTTTATTGCACTTCAATATTTAATAAGCTCATGTTTTCTATTTTACTATTTATTATTAAATGTTTTAGACCTTTTATTGTGGCTTGTCTTTTAGAGATTACTTGTAACATCTTGACAGTACCTGTGCTTATTCTAGTAATGCCTTGGCCACTCTGAAAAGCCTTGCTGTTTGGGTTACACTTTAGCATTTAAGTTAGTATTGATTTTACTTGTTATAATTGGATACCCCTGTAAAAGCCTGACAGACTGGCTTGTTGCTCATCCTATATTATGATTCAAAACAAACAGCAGTTAATCTTGATGGCACACTGGTGCAGAGGTTAACGGTGTCACCTCACAGCAACAAATTCTCCAGTTCGATTCTCAGCTGGGGTGCCTTCTGTGTGGAGTTTGCATGTTCTCCCTGCATTCACATGGGTTTCCTCCAGGTACTCCAGTTTCCTCCCACAATCCAAAGACATGCGTCTGGAGCATTTCTCCCCAGGCCTCCACTGAAAATAGGCTCTGTCCTAGTCGGACTCTCCCAGTCAACAAATGTTAAAATAAAAATAAAACAGATGGGGTAGTTCGTTTATATGCTTTATTATATAGAAACACATCAGGATGGACTGATAGACCATTACGTAAATACATGCTTACATCTCAACAGCTCTCTACAAAATGATAATCTGGCTCTCACGTGCTCAGAATTTATATACATGTGCAAGCCCATGGAAAGCTTCTTAAAGGTATACATACATAATGATCTACATCCTCCCTGTTTTGTGAATTGCCCACAATAAAATGACATCTGAAAAAGGCATGCAATTATGCAGACACTGAGAAATAAACACAACATTCATGCCCAAGTTGCCGTATATCTGGAACATGGTCTGGAAATGTGACCTGATCTAGTGATACAGCAGTTAGGACTGGATTTTAGCAACAGGGACAGTCATTGGTGAACAATCTGTTTCAGGAGTTTTGGGAATCTTCTCTGGAACAGGGATATTTGCTGGAATGTCCTCGGGAACTGGAACACTGAATAACTCTCTCTGAGATCTAGAGTCATTTTTGCAAGCAAGATGCTGCAATACAGGCTCAGACACTGGCACTAAATGTTTCTGATTCCGCCTAAATTCAACTCCTTGTGATTCCACAATGTACGATCTCGGCTCTAGACATACACTTTTCACAACTCCATTCCGATCAAAACCTTTGGACATCTGCATCGTCACTATCTCCCCTTCTCATAATGGATTTAGTGGTTTGCTGGACTTATCATAATAGGACTTCTGAGACAAACGCATTTTCATAAGTTGAGCTCTCACTGATTTGTTGTTCTTAGCACAGGGAGCCAACAGATTTGTACTGATTTGTAGTGTGGATCTGGTTTGTCTCGACAAAAGCCTTTGTGCAGGTGAACCAAGATGTTTATCATGAGGAATATTTCAGAGATTCAGAAAAACATTGCTATTGTCTCATTTCGACTTCTCTAATAACTGTTTCACACTTTGAACAACACGTTCTGCCAAACCATTTGACTGTGGGTACTCAGGGCTACTCGTAACATGAATAAAGTCCCACTCTTCAGCAAATCTCTTGAACTGCTGGCTTGTAAACTATGTACCATTGTCAGAAATAACCCCGTGTGGACTGCCATGGACTGCAAAATGGTGCTTCAATTTAGTAAAGACAGTACTGGACGCTAGATTAGGAAGTAGGTCAATCTCGAAACAATTTGAATAAGAGTCTACTAACACCAAGTAATGTTGACCATTCCATTTGAAAATGTCTGCAGCTACTGTTGACCGAGGTAGTTCAGGAATCTGGTTTAGCTTACGTGGTTCTTTCTGTTGATGTGGCTTAGTACAGTTAGTTATACAGAACAAGATGAAAGTGCTCTCTCAATATCCTTTGACATAGAAGGCTAAATTACTAGTCCTCTTGCCCTTCTTTTGGTAGAATCAGTTCCTGAGTGGCCATGATGCAAAATGGTAATGTACTCTTGTTGTAAGTATTTTGGAACAATCAGTTTTGGACCTTTCATGATGATACCATTGTCAAACAAAATCCCATCTCTGTAAGGAAAATGTGGTTGCAAGTCATGAGGTAAACAAGATTGCTTTGATGTCCATCCTTGACTTATAAAGTGATTGAGCTTCTGAAGAACTGGATCTGAGGCTGTGTGACTTCTAAGCTCATTAAGATGTGTGGAAGAAAGATTACTCACTTTCATGACTTCAAAATCAAATTTCTCATTTTCATGCTGTTCAGTGGTATTTCTGGGTGATCTGGATAATATATCAACAGGATAAAGAAGTTTGCCTTTTGTGTAAACAAGACTGAAATTATACTTTTGCAATTTCAACATCATGCATTACAATCTGGCTGGAGCTGTAGGCACAGGCTTTCTCAAAATAGTGACTAGAGGTTGGTGATGTGTTTCAATTTGAATAGGTCGGCCATAAATGTAATCAAGTAACTTCGAACACGCAAACACAATTGCCAAGAGCTATTTCTATATCTGGGCATACTGCATCTCAGTTTGCATTAGAGTTCTGGATGCACAGGAAATTGTCTACCCTCTTGAAGAACGACTGCACCAAGACCAAATTTTGAAGCATCACAAGAAATAGTTACTGGTTTGTGAATATCAAAGCAGCTAAGAGTTGGTGGACTGGCAATTTTCTGTTTCAGAACATCAAATGCTCTTTGGTGTTATTCTAACCAGGACCAGGATACATCTTTGCACATCAACTCTCTAAGCAGTGCTGAAAGTTGGCTCAAGTCTGGAATGAACTTGCCTAGGTAGTTAATCATGCCAAGAAAATGTTGCATGGCTTGAACATTGTCTGGAGCTGACATCTCAAGAATTGCATTTTGCTTGGAAGGATCTGGTCATAAGCCTGAACTAATAAACAAATGACCAACATAAGTAACTTCTCATACCCTGAACTTGCACTTCTGAGGATTCAGTTTAAGACTCACTTCATGTGCTCTCTCCCAAACTTTCTTGAGGTTTCTGTCATGCTCGGTTTCACCATTACCTCCTACTAGAATATCATCTACTATGATAGCACATAGATATCCAGAAAAAAAATGTGTTCCATGGCACGCGGAAAGACTTTACTGGCAAAATTTATCCCAAATAGCATTCTCAAAAATCTGTACCTGCCAAAAGGAGTACTGAAAGTGGTTAGGAATGAAGATTTGCAGTCAAGCAAAATTTGCCAAAATTAATTTTTTGCATCCAAGACTGAAAAAACAGTGGCATTTGGCATAAGAGCAGTGACTTCTTCGACTGTACGCATTGGATGACGAGGACCATTCAGTGCTCTGTTCAAATCTTGTGGATCAATACATATTTTGATATCATCTGAGCTTTTCTTATGAGCTACTACCATGGAAGATACCCATTCAGTTGGTTTGTCAACTGGACAAATCACACCGTATCGCACCATTTTATCTAGCTCAACCTTGACTCTGTTCTGCATAGCTCATAGGTTCATAGGTGTGTACTAGGCTAATGGCCCTGGAGTCTTTACAAGCCTAGCCCATAGAAGTGCCCTTGCATTGTGCCACCCAATGTTAGTTCTCAGTGCCTCTATCAAGCAGATCCACTGGAGTGATCCCCAGGGTGAACTTTCTATTACACATCCACTCGTCAAGATTTCTCTTGAAGAGGGACAGCAACGTGCTCTGCTTGACATATATGGGAAGTCTATTCCAGAGCATGGGCAGTCTCTGGGTGAGGAACCTGTCCCTCCAGCATGTTCTGTTGATTGTGGTAATGAGTTTGAGGTCTCTGGAGCATGTAGTGTGGAGGGATTGGGATTTCTTTAGATGTAGCATTTCTAATAGAGCTGGGTCAGACATGACTTTGTAAGTCAAGCAAAGATCGCCTCTAAGTAGCCGATATGGGACAGAGAATAGCTGGAGTCTTTTGAGTCTGTCCATGTAGGACATATGTGTTTAATGCCTAGGAGGTACTTCTGTGGCCTCTCCAGCTGTTTCAAGTGTCTAGTGAGGTACATCCGAAATGGGGCATTATACTCGATGATTGGTCTAATGAGGGAAGAGTAGAGAGAGATGATGATCTCTTTCTTCCTGGATGCAAAACCCTTGGTAATGAGATGTGCCACATAGAAGGACTTCAGACCACAGTGGCAATGTGGTGGTCGAAGGTGAGGTTGCTGTCAACCTGCATCCCCAGATCTCTTATAATGCCTTCAGTGTTCAGTGGCCTCCCATCGATGTGGTAATTAGTGGGAACTGAGTTTTTATCAAAAGGGATGACGACACATTTTTTGGTGTTAAGCTTAAGGCCTTGGTTTTGACACCAGTCATTGGTCTCAGTGAGGCCTTTCTGTAGGATGTCTGCATCACTTGGGGAGTTAATAATGGCTCCCAGCTTGCAGTCGTCTGCGACCTTGGCCAGCCCAAGTCCTTTTGTGTTGGCCTGGACTTCTGAGAAGTAGATGCTGAACAGGAGAGGACCCAGAACCAATCCCTATGGGACTCCACTCATGACTGGTCGGCAGTTTGACTTGGAGTTCGTTACTTTCACATTGTGTGTTCTATCTGTGAGCCAGTTTGCAACCCACCTAGTGATATAGTGGTTGATGCCTAGTTTGGTGAGTTTATCAATAATTCCTGAGTGAGGAATGGTATCAAAGGCCTTGGCCAGATCGAGGTAGGCTGTATGCACTGCCTTACCTTCATCCACAGCCTCGGTGACTGACTCAAAGAAGTCAACCAGGTTGGGCAGGCATGATCTACCTTTCAAAAAGCCAAATTGTGTGGGGTCTAGAGTTTGGAGATTTCCTATATCTTTGTTAATCAGGTCAATGATGATGCGCTACATAGCTTTACATATCAGACTCGTCCGGCTAATGGGGTGATAACTGGCTTAGGAGGAGGAGTTGTTTCTAGCATACTTGCGTGTGCAGCAATGTTAAAGCAAATACAGTTTAAATAAGGCTACTGGAACTTTTTGGGCTGGTCTAACAACTGGGCTGACTTCAGGGTCTAACTTCGTGGAATACACAACTGGGAGTATGCCTAGTTTGTCTTTGAAAAGATCAGCATAGGTAGAGAAAATAGACTGGGAGAAATTAGAACAGTTGTCTTTGTAGCTTACATGGTGAACTTCCTTATTAAATTAAAGCAGTCCCATTTTCAAACTGTCTGTGAGGCCTAATAATGATTGTACGTGCCTTTTGACTACGTAAAAGTGCAAGTCATAGCTGTTCCCAGCAGAGTAACATGAAAGCACTACTGATCCTTCGGTATGAATTTCTTCACCACCCTAAGCAACAAGCTTTGCATAATTTGCCAAATCAAGCCTCTCACCAGCACATATTCTAGCAAATGTTTCTGCTGACATAACATTGCACTTTCAAACTCTGTCAGCTTTGAGCTCTATGGGACTTCCATTTATCTGAACAGTACAAAATACTTCATTCATTGCCAGTAAATCTACTGCATTGACTGTTTCATTAAGCACAGGCACACCATCAACATAAGAAGTAGGGTCACAGCTTTCTAATTGATCAGCTTGTCTCTTTAAATGTTCTCTTTTAATAAAAGAATGAGCCTCTTTTGATTTACAAAATCTTTGGAAATTATTCCACTTTTTACATCTGTGGCATTGCTGATGCTAAGCATTTTTCTCTTTTAGACATGATTGCCACCACAATTATGACAGTTGACTATGAGGCAAGGTGGGGGCGCACGCTTTGGGTTTGTTGACTCACCCTTGTGCTTCACTGAGACTGTGCATGCTCTGGAATTTGCTAGAAAGCTACGGAGTTTACCAGGGAGCTGCTGCAGGCCCTGCAACACTCCCATGTGCTTGGGCCTGTTTCTTTTAACCATGTGTTGCATACTATCAGCATTAGCACTAGAAGATACTGGAAGTATGCATTTCTCATTTGTAAGCATATTTGTGTGCTTTTCTGTGAGCTCATATATCTCACAAATCTCAATGGCTTTATTCAAAGTTAAATCACTGTCATGAAGCAAAATCTTTCTCACAGCATCATCTTTAATACCGCACACAAGTCTCTTTTATCAACTCATCCCTTAAATCACCAGATCTGCACATTTTAGCTTTATTTCTCAAGTTAGTTATATATGCTGCAAAAGTTTCACCATGCTTTTGATCCCTTGTGCAAAGTAAGTGACTTTCCATTATAATATTCATTTGTGGATTACACGTTTCTCTAAATTTACATTTTAAGCATTCAGGGTCTTCCCTTGTTTCAGCCGGTGCCACTACATGATGGTTTCCCCCTATCCTGCAAACACAGCAGGTGCATACGCAAATGAACGCTCTCTTTCTATGTTTTCTGAACCAGCCAAACTAATCAGAATAAATGCCTTTGTACATGCATCTTTATCAGAAAATTCAGCTTGTATGCAAATATTGTACACTTGCTAAAACACTCGCCAGTTCTCTGCAATATTATTCTCAAATACAAGTGGACCAGGTTTCCGAAATCCTTCAGCCATGCCAAAAAAGTAAGCTTAAACACACTACAAATATGGCCCTTGTAATTATGTATAAACATGCACACACACACCAGGTACTTGTAATAACATTCAAATGCACAATAAACTCTTTGAAATACTGTACTTGGTAAAATATTAGTTTAAGGGTGTGCACACTTATCCAACCGGCATATTGTACGTTTTTTATTTTTTATATTTTTTCCCGTAACAGATTTGTTTGTTTTTCAATTGAATTGTACAGGTTATAGGTCACATTAAAGGTGGGAAATGTTTTGAAATGATTTATTGTGGTCTCATTTTTCTATATCAGAAAAACCTGGCATTTTAACAGGGGTGTGTACACTTTTTATATCCACTGTATGTAAATAAGATTAATTTGGTTCAGCTTCTGAACCAGGAAACCCCAATTATCATTATTTCTATAACTTAAGCTAATTGTACACAACCCTTACAATAGTAAGACAGAAAGCATATGCTACTTTGTTATTTAATTTACATATATCCAGGCTAGTGTAAAATAATAAGTAGTTATGTAGAATATGAATGGTCAAAGCATGTGTTCAAAGGAGATCAAGTATGTGAAGAACCTGTATGTGTTGATTTGAACTATGAACTATTAAGTAAACTGCGAATAGTGGAAAAGTACTGAAAAACATGAGCCTGTCTGATGACAGGAAATGTGCCTTATATGGAAGTGTATCTGATTTTCTTTCTCTGCCTAGAGATGTAGTAATGTGAACTGCTTCAAGCCTACGGGTAAACCACTGCTTGGTTAATTGTTTTTTGTACTATTTTTATTGGTCTATTTATATTTTTGTACTGTCAGCAATATCACCAGCATATAAGCTTATGCATTCCTTTGTTCGGGGAGTCTCCCTGGTACTTTCCATGAGGCTCCCACACGTGTGTAATAAATACCACTGAAAGAGAGGAAGAAGTGTCTTGCATACCTCTTAACCTGGAAACATCAAAAATCTGGACAAGGCCCATGAAAAATAGGTACAAATCTGTACGCTGATTAACATCTAATTTGCATACATAATTATGTAACCCCACCCACTCCAATGTAATTGTGGGATACCAACTTTCAAACGCAAATTGAAGAACAGACAACCAAAACATGGCACCAGAGTCCCTCTGCAGCCATTCCAGTGTCCTGTTAGCTGGCTATTTTGCCCCATTTACCATAAACACTAATGTATGCATACTGCTTTACTTCTACAATGATTTGAATTTTATTTTTACATTTTACAGCACAACAATGCAGAAGCACTAAAAGACATTATCTGGTAAACAAAGCAATACTGTCTCACAATGAAAATAGGCTTGACATTAAACTTTGCCCTTGAAACTCACATTCATTGAAACAACAGTGAAACCCACACCACATCCAAAGAAAATGCATCTGACCAGTGGTGGATAAAAATTACCTTTGGGCTGTTTTCAAATCATTGGCCCCTTGCACACAAAACAAGAAACATACATGTGTTCTTTTCTTTATACACCTTCCTGACTTTATTAAATTATTTTCCTTGTGTTCTAGCATCCGAATTTGTGTTGTTCAAACAGATACTATTTGAGCTGGGAATGTCCCGAATTTTGCTGCATATTTTTGGTCTGTTCCTCATAAAATGTGTGGTTTTCTGGCAAATCAATGAGGACTGAATTCACTAAATAATAGCCTGCAGTTGAGTTTTACACTTCATATATTTCAGAAAATACATGGTAACAGAAAACCTTTTGTTCTAGCTAAGTTTACAAGAGCAATATTTAAAATCTGTCCATATTTTGGGGCCTCTGTCCCCATATTATTTTTGGCTTTGTCCAGATTTCTAGTGTTAACAGGTTGAGAGGCATGAAAGCGATGTATGGCAGTAATAATCCTGTATACATCATATTTCTTTTCAAAATCAACTGCAAAACTCATTTACATAACAGGTAGGTAGTTTTGTATTGTGTAAATCAGGTGCCACTAACACTGGATGACTTGCTTTTATGTAAAAAGTCAATCTGAAGAAAATAATACTGCATACCGTCAAGTTGTTTTTTTATCTCTTACATAAATTGTTTGCACTTTCTTAGCAAACTACAACATAGAATAGTAAGACATGTTTATAATCAATACATGTGTTCTGTTTTCATGTAGAAACTTGAATTATCTTAGGTAAATTGCTTATTTGCAAGAGCAGCAAACCAGAACCCTATAAAAATGATCCTGTGGATTATATGACATTGTACAACTGGCAACTGCATTTATATTTCATTAATTAGTGTATTTGTAAAAGCTGTTGTACTATCTTAAAATAAAGCACATTCAAACAAAAATCTCTCAGATGACTTTTCCTCTAATTTTCTAACCTAGTTATTAATTATCCCATTTTCTACACACCAGAAGCCTTAATTCAATGATCAGAAAGTGTCTGTTTTGTATAGCAGTAAATGCACACACACTAATCCAAGTTAAATAAATACTAACAGAAAGGTCCTGTTCTATATATCAATAAAGGCACACGCACTACTTCAAGTTCAAATATGCAGCAATAATTTGATTCAAATCCTTGCAACTGTGTGCGTGACCAGAAAGAGCGGAACAATAAATGCAGCAATGCAATTCAAAGTAAACTTTAGCTAGCTGGTCTCATCTCATCCATAAATGCAGTAGTACATAATTCAGCAACGGAAATGTCTCATCTATAAATGCAGCAGCACATAATTCTACAAAATGGTCCCATCTATAAGTGCAGTAGCAGTCTGTCTCACACACACACACACACACACACACACACACACACACACACCTTACCGTTGCTGGCATATCTCCGTTTCAGTTGCTGCCATTAATCCCTCACACACACACCTTACCGTTGCTGGCATATCTCCGTTTCAGTTGCTGCCATTAATCCCTCTGTTTTTGTGCTGCCATATCTCAGTTGCTGCTGCCATTAATCCACAAAGGTTGCTACTGGCTCGGTGAACTGCTCTGCACAAGCGTTTCATTGCTGCCATTAATCCGTTTTGTTCGTTCCTGCCATATCTCCGTTTCTTAATCCACAAAGGTTGCTACCGGATCGGCGAACTGCTCTGTACAAGCGTTTTGTTGCTGCCATTCTCTCAGAATCTGTTTCGGCTTGGTGAACTGCTCTGCACAAGTGCTTCCTTCCCGCCGTTTTACAACTTAAGTCAGCCAGCCGGAAATGATGATGTGAGCTCTTTGAGCTCAATTCCGACTGGCTGGTAGCCTGACGGAGCTGACGTCATTGCGCACGTGATGACATCAGCTCCGACAGCGCGAAAATTTTAAAAAAATCAAAGAAAAATCGGAAATGAAGGGGTGCCACTCGGGAATCGTGGCACCCCTTCATTTGGACCCCAAAACTCGGTAAAAAACGAGTAATTCGGAACGGTTGGGAGGTCTGGTGTCTTGTCTTCATTTAAGGTAAAAATGCAAACACAACAATTGGTGCCGTTTACTCGGATCTGAATTGACAATGACTGCGGAAGTTGGGGATTGAACGAAATGCTGCTAGTAAAAGGGCCCATGACAGAATGTTCTGTTCTGGCAGTGTTTCTTTCATTTCCTGTACTTATCTGCTACACAAATTTGGTATTAATAATTTTATAGCAATTAATAATTCCTCTCATTCAGTTATTTGAGGTAAGTGGCATGTATTTTTTTTCTGCTATTGATTGTGCAGTATAACAGTGGGATTAAAACAAAACACTGGCGACATAAGAGTGAAAGGAGATACGAGAGTGGGGAAAACAACATTTACAAAATGTCATAGCTACCTCTGTAAAATACAGAATAGCTTAGCGTGTGAAAATGGGAGCGAGTGTGGGAACCATAAAAGAGCCAGAAAGAGATACAGCAGCTGGTTATATGTTTTTTCGTGTGTCCCGGGACAGCGGTATGTTTATAAGTCAGTGGGTCGCCCTCACTGAGGACGATGGTAAACTCGCCTTTCCAGAGAATAGTAGTTTTAATAAAAATATTTTGCTGAATCTCCAAGGGAAATTAAGGAGAAAAGGGAGAAGAATACCAGGGTTGTGCTGGGCAGCATTTAATGATTGGATGACAGAGGCGAAAGAAAGAGAAAAGTATTCGGTTATTAGTAGTTTAAAGGATAATCAGCAGAAATTAAAAGAGCAACTGAAAGAATTACAACAAACTGCTAGTAACTTAGATATAATAAATGGTAAATGTTTGAAGGACCCACCCTTTAAGGGGCTTTATCCTGTGAAGGAATTAGCTAAATTACAGATAATTGAATCATCGGAAGATGATAATGCTTGGCTCCCCCCACCACCAACTGCACCACCAGTTGCACCCCCGCAGTATCAGCCCCCCTCGCTCAACAAGGAGCAGAAGCACAGCAGCCAGATTCCACCACTAAAGACCCCACCCCTAGAGAAAGAGAACGAGCAGTGGAGAGTCACTCTAGTGACTCAGATCCAGACACAAGCGATAGAAAAAAGGGACCAAAAACTCATAGTAAGACTCATAAAGAAGCAAAAGCCGTAATGTATTTTAAAGCTAAACCCTATTATAAAGGTAAAGGAAAATGACATTTACACCGATGAAGGCTTTTTGGTCAGTTCCCTGCTATAATTGACAGTGGGGATGGATATTTTGGACCAGATAAATTTAACCCAGATTCAGGGTCGGAGTCGTCAGACAATGACAGATTGTTACCTTTGAGGGAGGTACCTAACCCGGCTCATGCTAGAAGTGTACAGGAACCACCAACCATTGTAGTACCTAGGGTGTGGTCGGCGGTTGACTTTCAAGCCATTACTAAATCGTTACCGCCCATTCGTACTAATCCAGCTAAATTCCAGTGTGTGCTGGCAGGACATATTTGTTTACAAAATCCTACGATAGAAGAAGTTAAGGCAGTTCTTCACTACGCCATACCAGCTGATCTGATGAAATGGATTTGTGACCATGCCAATGTTCCTACTCTGATTCCGAAACATGACTCACATGGAGATAATGAGTTAGAAGTGGTTAGACAGCATTTAGTAGATGCTATCACTATAATAGTTCCACCCACACCCAACTGGTCCAAGATCAAGTCAATACTTCAAAAAGAAGATGAACCCGTGGACGAGTATTTAAATCATCTTACTGAAGCCTTCGAGGCTTATTCTGGGTACCCCAAACCCACCGAAGAGCCGGCACAAAGTGGACTGTCGGCTGCTTTCGTAGATGGGTTATGCCCACAAGTACGAGATAAGTTAAAAGAAGTGTGTTTAAACTGGCCTAGTCTTGGATTGCACAAATTAGTTACGCAAGTGCAATACCTCTCTGACCACTTAGCACAGGAAAAAAAGGATTTACAAGAGAAATTGGTTAAAGCACAAATTCAGATGTGCACTGCCTTTGGGCAGCATGGACAGGGAGGATGTGGATGGGGAAGGGGGAGAGGCAGACGCCAAGGGGCTGGAAACCATAACAGACAAAACTGGCAGGAAGGTCGATCAGCCACACCCTAAAATCAAACGGAGTGTTTCAATTGCGGCCAAGTAGGCCACTGGTGAAATGAATGTCCATATCTAGCTGAACAACCTGCCCCACCCACTGATACGTCACCTCAGTGGATTTCTAACTGGACTCCATCTAATCGGCAGTCATCACAATGAAGGTTCCCTGAGCAAGGACAACAGCAGTTGTACCCTTTCATACCTGTGGATCAAGATGGACCACATGTTATGTTACTTGATAAAAACAAACTGTACCCCTTCTTGATTGATACTGGAGCATCCAAATCCATGTTAGCCAGTGAAGCAGCAATAAATGTCCCCATCTCCAATAACGTAACCAGAGGGGTAGGTGTCTCTGGCTTTCCTACTGAATACTCTGAAACCATCCCAGTCCCAGTGACTTTGGGACCTTTGCAAGATAATCATGCATTTTTAGTAGGACCCTCAGCACCATTAAATTCATTGGGAAGAGATTTGCTCTGTAAGATGGGAGCAACTATCTTCTGTACTGCTGAAGGAGTATAGTTACGAGTACCTTCAGACAAACAGGATAGTATTTTGGCTACTTTAGATGAAGACGTCACTCTGCAAACAATGTGTATGCAGTCTGACCTTGACAAGAATAAGCATTTAACCTCATTACCCTCTCATCTATGGACCACTCATGATAATGATGTTGGATTTCTAATTTCAGCCACTCCTGTTAAAATAACCTTAAAGCCTGGAGCAAAGTTACCTCGGGTACCAAAGTACCCTTTGACGGTAGAGGCCACATCTAGTATTGCCCCCGTCATTTCTGCCCTGGTGCAACAAGGAATTATAGTACCTACAACAAGTCCATGTAATACTCCAATTCTACCTGTAAAGAAACCTGGTAAACAAGCTTACAGATTTTCGCAAGACTTGCGGGAAGTCAATAAAGCTGTCTTGCCTGTTTTCCCAATCGTACCAAACCCAGCCACAATTTTGAGCTGTATCTCACCTACAGCACGTTGTTTTACAGTTATAGATATTTCATCAGCTTTCTTCTCTATCCCAGTACATGCAGATAGTCAGTATTTGTTTGCATTCACTTATAAGGGCCAACAGTACACTTGGACCCGACTACCTCAAGGGTATGTAGAATCTCCAACCTTGTTTTCCAGAGAGATGCATAGACAACTGCAGGATTTACAATTACCACCACGTTCAGTATTAGTTCTGTATGTAGATGATATTCTTCTTGCTTCACAAGATACCCAGTCTTGTATAGAAGACTCGCTTCTAGTTCTAAGATTTTTAGCCGATCGAGGTTTTAAGGTAAATAAATCCAAATTGCAGTTTGCTCAAGAAAACGTACAATACCTGGGACATATCATTTCTACAGGTTCACGTCAAATCCTTCCAAGCAGAATCACCTCTATTCAGACTGCTCCTGGCCCTGTAACTCAGAGACAACTCAGGGGATTCCTCGGCCTAGCAGGTTATTGTAGACAGTGGGTGGACAATTTTTCAGAAATTTCGGCTCCTCTGTTACAGCTCTTAAAAAAGGAGGTCACAGACCCTCTGCCTTGGTCCCCTGAACATGAAACCACCTTTCAGGCTATTAAAATGGCATTGATTAACCCACCTGCCCTGGGGCTCCCAGATTACGCTAAACCTTTTGTTTTCTTCTGTTTCGAAATAAATAAAACTGCCTTGGGCCTACTGGCGCAAGCACACACAGGAGGCTATCGACCTATAGCATATTACAGTACTCAGTTAGACCCTGTTGCTTCTGGCTACCCATCCTGTTTACGTGCAGTAGCAGCTGCTGCTGTTCTGATAGATATGGCAGCACCATTGACATTAGGGCATGACACTATATTAGCGGTACCTCATGCGGTACAAGCATTACTTTTAAAAACAAAGACTCAATATCTTTCTAATGCATGCCTCACTAAATATGAGTTAAGTTTATTAAGTAATCCCGCTATTCAAATTACACGTTGCCCACCACTAAACTCTGCTTCATTAATTCCAACTAGTGATGATGGCAAACCACATGACTGCGTACTTGTAGTTAACACTGTTTTGTCTCCTAGATTAGATTTGCAAGATGTTCCTTTGCTTAATCCTGATTTAGTTCTTTTTGTGGATGGATCCTATTTACGAAATACCTTTGGCGAACTTCAGGCTGTATGGTTAGTCTGCTTGCCATCTCAGGCTTTGCAAACTGGACAATTACCGCCTGGTACTTCCGCACAAGCCGCGGAATTAGTGACACTTTTGCATGCATGTAAAATGGCCAAAGACAAATCTGTTACTATTTATACTGACTCACGTTATGCCCATGATGTTGTTCATGATTTTGGTACCCTATGGAAGGAAAGGGGGATTTTGACATCTTCTGGGGCACCAATAAAAAATTACCTGTATATCAATCACCTCTTGCAGGACTTCTTATTACCTTCCAAAATTGCTGTTGTCAAGTGTGCAGCTCACCAGTCTAACGACTCCCTAGTAGCTAAGGGAACTGATTTAGCTGACTGGGCTGCCAAGCAGGCTGCTCTTTCGAATACTGTTCAGGGAAAATTTTTGCAGCCTATTTTGCAAACACTTACTTTTGACACTACTGTATTGAAAGCTTTACAAACCAAAGCATCGGAATCAGAAAGAAAAACATGGCTGGCCCATAATTGTTTTCAACGCTCCGATTCAATTTGGTAGCACCCAGATGGCAGATTAATTTGCCCCACATCTATGTTAAATTCTCTTATAAAAGCATACCATTTGCCAGCTCATGTCGGGGTACAAGCATTAATTAAACAAATCCAGAAGGATTGGTTTGCCCCAAGACTTTCTGTTTCTGTGCAACATTTTTTGAGCATGTGCTCCATTTGTTTACAGCATAACATTTCAAAGGGCACTCTGACTCCCTCTCAACCTGTGCCAAAACTAATGGGACCGTTTTTTGCCTTACAGTGGGACTTTACTGAACTTCTACCTTGTGCTCATTTTAAATATGTTTTGACTATTGTTGATATTTTTTCGGGATGGTTAGAAGCCTACCCATGTGCTAAGAATGATGCTATTTCAGTTGCAAAAAAGTTGTGTTATGAATTGATACCTCATTTTGGTGTTCCTTGTCAAATATATTCTGACCAAGGGACACATTTTACTGCTAAGTTAGTTGATTCATTGTGTACAATGTTAGGCAGTACTATGAAGTTTCATTGTCCATACAGACCATAGGCATCAGGTATAACTGAACGTATGAACAAGACTTTAAAAACCAGACTTGCTAAAGTCACTTCAGAAACAGGCCTAACTTGGGTACAGGCCTTACCACTAGCCTTACTTTCTATGTGGTCACAACCGCATCCTACTAAGGGTCTTTCTCCACATGAAATACTCATGGGTCACACTTTGCGTATGCCCATGACACCTCCACCACCCTTTTCTGAATATGATGCATTTGATAATGATGTTCTTTTGTATTGCAAATCTCTTGTTTCTTTCTTACAGTTTCACCACCGACAAGTAGCAGTTGCTCAACAACGTCCTGATCCTTTTCTAGCATCCACTTTGCAACCAGGGGATTGGGTCTATGTTAAATCTTTTTCTAGAAAAACAGCGCTCCAGCTGTGCTGGAAGGGGCCCTTCCTGGTTCTTCTAACTACGTCATCTGCTGTGCAACTGCAGGCATCTCCAACTTGGATCCACATTTCACACATCAAAAAAGTTGTGCCGTCTGAAGATCAACAGCCTTTACCTTTTTCAACTCCAGATTCTCCTCCTATTGCTACATGTACTCGAAGCAGAACTGTTCCAGTACCTGACAATGCCTAATATTTACCCTTTTGGAAAACTCAAAACTTCTGACACTACACAGACTCAACCACCATTTCCACACAAATACTGGACAATCATTTTGGTGATCATTCTTGTTGTACTGTTATTTTTGCTGTGGCCATTTTTATTTCCTGCTCCATTGATGCATCACACCAAATGAGCCATTTGGCACCCACCTTTCAACACCTATCAAGCCATCAAATATGTTTGTGCTTCTACATTCAACGTCTCTAACTGCTGGATCTGCACTTCTGTTCCCTCCGTGCATGGGGGATCGTCATTGGCTGTGGCTCCACTAAGTATCATTGATACATGGACTAGTCTACTTGACAACACTGCTAACATTACATCCATTAAATCTATTGCATTACAACTTTCTCTCCATCGCAATGGCACTATGTGTTTTTGACGGAATTACTCAAGTCAACATCACTGGACTCGAAAAATGGGACAAAGTATCTGCAATACAATAATCGAATACCAGTGCAATTATACGGAAAGGAAACGCTTAGCTTCAAGCTGTCGAGTTTCATTTGATGCCATTCAGCTGATATTGACAAATGCCTCATTATTCGGTTCTCGTAAAATCGTATTTCTTGCCATATTCCATGGCATAACCACGGGCAGTGACCACTCTTCAAATGTTACCACCTTGGTACAAGACTGTTATTTTATATGTGGAAGAAGGGCCTATAAATGGCTACCGGAGAACTGGTCTGGTAGCTGTTTCTTAGGTTATCTAGTTCCAGCCCTCCGACATACATCTGCCTTACTCCAAGGGAAAATCCGGAATGTGCGAGAGGTTAAAAAGCCTACCAATCCGTTAGGCCAAATTGATGCATCATTAATTTATCATCATGACTTAGCTCATGCTGGCACTAAAGGACTGTCTCATATGGACTTGGGTGATGATGTCATATCATAGGCTGGTATAATCTCAGCATACGGAGCAGCAAAATCAATTTTGGAACTGAGAAAACTGTCTAAATTGCTTGAGGTATTAAGCAATGCCACATTTTCTGCTTTAGAACTAGTGACTGATGAACTGACTGCCATGAGAGCTGTAGTCCTCCAAAATCGTATGGCTCTCAATTTCACCCTAGCGGCGAAAGGCAGAACTTGTGCTTTAATCCAGGAGGAGTGCTGTACGTTTATTCCTGACAATCAGCATGACATTGAAAGTCATCTCTAACTCATTCAGAGAGTCTCTGAACTCTCTAAGGCCAAGGAGGCTGATAACTCAATGTGGGCATGTTTAACTTTTAAAGTTAATCCTATTAATTGCAGTATTAGCTCTTGTTGCTTTTCTTGCTGTGTTTTTAATCAAAGCATTGATTTTGAAATTAATGTCTTTCAAGACTACTAAAAATATGCCAAAGTTTTATATGCCTACAGTTATGGATGATGAAGTTAAACTATGTGACAATGTTGAAGGAACTAGCCTCATGGTTATGTTAGACCTAGGGCAAATGTATGATAGATTAAATGGTGATGCTTACACAGCATCAAATGGGGGATTGTAGAATATGAATGATCAAAGCATGTGTTCAAAGGAGATTGAGTATGTGAAGAATCTGTATGTGTTGATTTGAACTATGAACTATTAAGTCAACTGTGAATAGTGGAAAAATACTGAAAAACATGAGCCTGTCTGATGGCAGGAAATGTGCCTTATATGGAAGTGTATCCGATTTTCTTTCTCTGCCTAGAGATGTAGCAATGTGAACTGCTTCAAGCCTATGGGTAAACCACTGATTGGTTAATTGTCTTTTGTACTATTTTTATTGGTCTAGCTTATATTTTTTGTACTGTCAGCAATATCACCAGCATATAAACTTATGCATTCCTTTGTTCGGGGAGTCTCTCTGGTACTTTCCAGTAGGCTCCCACACATGTGTAATAAATACCACTGAAAGAGAGAAAGAAGTATCTTGTCTTCATTTAAGGTAAAAATGCAGACACAACAGTTACTTCATAGTGTTGCACTTGCACAGGTCTATGGCCACTGGGCTATTTCTACTGGAGTATTTATTTATTTTATATACATGCTTTTACTTCTTGTGTCTGATGGTCACGAAGATCTTGCCTAAACTACTTATTTATCCTGATTTGAATCTCTTCTGGTCAGAAATGTGCAACATCACATGGAAGGGGACACTCCCTCTTCAGAAGATGCTAGCCTAACTGGTAGACTGGACTGGTAACAGGATTAATGGCAACTTCTGGATGGCCATCATTCAGGCAAACACAAAAGGTGCTTTGGTCCCCTGTGATACCCCAATCTACTTTTCTGTCCTGCAGTGATACCCTGCTTTGTCTAATGTGGTTATCATCATAACAGCCCGTGGGTTTTTCTTCACCCCCAACCCAGGGCCAGCCATGTTTAATGATGATACCCGAATGTCCTCAGTTTGAGGAACTATCCAACTAGCCTACACCTATCAGAAACCAGCCAACTGGTGAGGGAGAGATTTTACTTAGTCCTAACCCCCTACCACCGAACAACTGCTGCGAGCAATCATAGAACCTACAAAAAGATCTACTAGTATATGCATACATATACCTTTATGTCAAGAAGGCTAGTATAGAACAGCTTGATAGTATCAAGTCCTTATTCCTGGGCCTTGTTGCTTTCAGTACCTGCAAGCCTCTTCTTACTTGGTGGTGAATGTAGCAATAAAAGTCACCATCCCCTGCTCCATAATGGGTTAGTCAGTACAGGCTGGCCACTCCCACCCTTTCCAGTCAGCTTCTCTAACTGCCAGACACTCTAATCAAACCTAGAGCATCTGTGTCACAGTCAAACCCTTATCCCTTTCTGCCAAGGAACCAAACCTATTTCTGTTGGTTTATTTGACTTTGATTGGCATTGCTCTCACAAATTCATGTGTTTTTTAAAGAAGAGCATGGAGGAGTATAATAAAACACAAATTTACATAAATTAAAGGTAATTAGTATCCATGAGATATGAGATATAACACATACATGAGTTTATGTAAATTAGGAGGACAGCAAACAGCAAATATGACACACTTGTTTAACTTGCCATACACATGCACAATGGACATGTCAAAATGTTTTAGTCACCATGTGTGTTTTCGAAATTGCATACATAAACATGCTTAAATAATTAATATCCACCTTTGCAGCTGGGTTCTGCTCACTATTTGTTGACCTTCCCTACCCTATCTAGTCCAGTCTCATTTGCATTTTTCTTCACATTGTACTACCCAGTGGGACAGTGAAGTAGATTGTTTTACTACACAATGTGTAAATCAGTATCGTCTGTTAGAGTTAGTCTGTTTATTTTACAATTATGATCTTTCCTGCCCTTATACTGTCCTATGAGAGTCATCCTAATTACCAACCCCTGAAGATACTGTATGAATTCACATCATAGTTATCAGAATTCATAACTATAAAATTCCGGATGTGCCCTATCAGGTCCTTTATAATACTAGACTTTTGTCAGAACTGTGGAAGTCAGTCTCCATCCCTAATTCCATAGCTTCATTAAGTGACTGGAGTACAGCTTCCATAATTAATGATCATTCCCACTGCCTTGTGGCATGGCTAATGGTTCTGGGACTCCTACAAACTGTAGCTGATGTGAACCATTACATATTTCAAAAAGTCCCATAATGCATGAAATATTTCACATTTTAAATTTGAAGGAACAATGTTCCATGCACTTTTCTCTAAATGGCAATGTTATTCAAATCATTAAAACATCCATGGCAACAAAGTCAAGATTTAAGCTCTTTTATAAAGCTGTACTACATTCCTCTTAGAGGTCCTGCTTTTCCCCTGACATTTTGTTTCAGTCTTTTCAACAAAAGTAACAGTCGGATAGCTTAAGAGCTCCCTTTCAGTTTTGACAAGCCATAAGTGTTTCTGTTATTGGCTCTGAATTTGTCATAATGAAAGATCAGTTATTTAATTAAATCCACCCCCCACATTCTTGACACTGAAGTAAATCAATTAAGTGCTATTATTTGTGAATATCTGTTGTGAACTTCCCAGTAATATACAAAGCACAGATTGCACTTGCAAATAAGGCAAAAGTCAGAAGTCCAAATGTCAAAGGCAGAAAATGGCTAGCACACCACATCAGCAATACATAACACTTTATTTTGAGTAAAATTAAAACATGTAACACATGTAAAACAACCAAGACAAACCGGTTTCAGCCAAACGCCTTTTCAGTGCTAAAAAAAACAATGAACATGAATAAATCCACACAAGTGCAAATATATACACTCAACCCACCCCCGCCCTCATTTCAAAAAGACCAGTCATAATATGTCATTGAGTCCAGAAGAAAATAAAGCACCCAACCTAATAATCTAACTCCATTCCATTTTATTAAGCAGTTCATACCATCTCAGTTTATTCAACCCCTTAAAGCAAATTCAATCAATAGCAGTAAATCTAAATGAAGCAGGATGCTTCAGAGTATGTTTATTTAAAGCACTAGATGTACGACAATTCCTAATATCACTAAAGTGTTCAAAAATCCTAATTTTAAGTTGTCAAGAAGTTTGAACTATATAAAAAGCAGAGCAACTACATTCAGCTTAATATATAACCCATTCAGAGACACAAGTATTCATACATCGAATATCAAACACACAAGATGTATTAGGATATGAAAATTGTTTTATTTTCATAACAAACTTGCAAGCTGAGCAATGACCACAAGGAAAACAACCCATTAGTTGTGTCCCTTCAATCAAATATTGCACATAAGAAACATAGTAAAAAACTTTTTTATAATTATATATATAATTGCCAACAGTTTTGCCATGTCTGTATGTAAGTATACACTGTGTGAGTAACAACTGTGCCAAACTATCAGACAGAAAGTATCCCCCAGTGCTTATTAATTAAATTACAAAAAACTGTACTATTGCTTCCAAAACTAGTGATTATACATACTGAGGTGTCCTGCTTTTTCCTCTCTATAATGCAATAAAGATCTATCAATATAGTTAGCAAAAATCTGTGCTTGAGAGATGTCATCCATTTTATAACCTCTAGAGCAAAATTTCCCTACCAATTCAAAATTATGTTTATCCAAGTCTTCAACAGAGGAGTAAATGATTTTGATCCTTAAAAATTGTCATTTAAGACTATTCCTAATAATATGAGATGGATGGCAGCTGGAAGCATCTAAAAAAGAGATAATGAAACTCTTTCCAAAACAAAAACGTAGTCACTGTACCATCATTATTTTTAACAACCTTAACATCCACAAAAGAAATTTGCGTTGGATTAGGTTTAGCACTTGAATTTGCTTGTTCGTGCTCAGCACTTGTTCAGAACTTGTTGTAAGCACTAAATAACCTACTAATTACTATAGCACTAAACCTTCCTCATTACCTAGAGGAAAACAGTTTTTGCACTTACTTATCTCACTTGCTTAGAGAAAAACAGCTCTTGCACTCCACTTTCCTCACTTATCTAGAGGAAAATAGTTTTTTATTCAGGCATGTCCAAGGGTCAGCTCCCAGTGTCCTCTCCTGTCTATCTGATGAATCTGGGTATCTTGGGGCAATGTAGAATTGTACACATACAACCATCTCCTCCTACCACCCAACACTACAACCTGTGAGAGATGCACTTATCTAGCCAAACTGGAGGTAAAGCTCTCTCCAACCAAGACTGAACTTGACATTCAAGAGGAGAAGGTAAACACTTGCACCACACCACACTTATCAGATAGTCTCACGAAATCTACACCACCAAAATCCACACATAGAAAAACAAAAACATTCGTGGAGGCTCTCAATAATAATCTACCCAAACAACAGAGACCTCCAAAGCAGAAACGCAAGAAACTTCCACCCCCCAAGACAACCCAAATGACACATAGCCCACAGACTCAGTGTGCCACTCAACCACAGCCAATAAGGCAAAACAACGTATCCAACACACTAGTCATAGGTTACTCTATAGTCAGGCACACTGATGTCCCACTCACCAGGCTAAACAAGGAGAAGGTTACTGTCAGCTGCCTGTCGGGTGCCAAGATCCGCCACATAACTGACGCACTCAGGTCACTCCACAACAAGTACAAATATGACTCTGTCATTGTCCATGTTGGTGTGAACAACCTGAGACATACCTCCCTGGACTACATGAAAAGAGACATGGAAGAGCTCTCCGATCATGTAGCGCAGGCAGGTATGACCCTAACCCTGAGTAGCATTCTGCCATTGCCCAGAATTATACCACAGTACAAGGACAAAATGATTGACTTCAACAATTGGTTGAGCTTCTGGTGTCATTCTAGGGGGATCCAGTACCTGTCTGCTTGGGATGACATGGTCGACAGGCCACTATGCTTTTCCAGAGATGGCCTGCACCTGTCGCCCCTGGAATGCTGGATACTGACTAAGGCTCTTGCCGCCCCTATAGTGCCTTTTTTAGGCAAGGTTCAATGACAAATTCACTACTGTAACAGGAACAGGCCAGCAAAAACTGAGGGTAATGCTACTCAATGCTAGAAGTATAAATCTCAAAATCCACTCACTCGAGGCACTCCTTAAAATGGAGAACATTGATATCTGTTCAGTGACTGAGACCTGGTTCAAGGCTCCAGAGACCACCCCTGCACTACTAGGCTATAACGCATACCACACTTTTCGGCCATGTAACCTGGACCGGAACACCAAAGGCGGAGGTGTGTCCATATTCATTAAGGATATCCACACCTCCAGGCTAGTTGCTCAGCATAATGCAGCCGAGGTTATCTAAGTGCAACTAACTCTGGGCAAAACTGCAATCCTAATTGTAGCTTGCTACAGATCCCCCACCATGCCCCAAGATTCCCACTCCCCTTTTCTTGATGTAATGGAAAATATTAGGGTTCAACCAAACACCCTAATAATGGGCGATTTCAACTATCTCACCATTAACAGGGAAAACTACTCATATACCAACTTCTTCACACAACGCTTTCTGGAATTCATAAACTCCAATGCCCTGGATCAACTTATCCACACCCCCACCAAGGGCAACAATATCCTAGACCTAGTCATTACCAGCATGACTGACCGGTGTTCCACACCTGAAGTCAACTCCTCGTTGGTCCGATCCGACCATAAGCTAATCACCCTTGATATCTACATCCCACCCCCACCCCCATTAAGGAAACCATGGTAAAAAATTTCTCCAAAGCCAACTTCATGCTTCTTAAGACAGAAGTGGTGAACTTTATGACACCCATGCAGATGGACAATACAGTTATGACTGCTAAATCCTACACAAATGCACTCTATAAGCACTTACACAAGTGCATGGATTGTGCTATCCCAAACAGAACCAAGACGCTGTCCTCCAAAAAAAGGAAGCCAATCTGGTGGTCCCCTGCCATAAACAAACTATTCAACAGAAGGAAGAAATTGTTGCAAAAGAGAGTAAAATCCCATGTGTGGAGAAGGTCCCTGGTCAGCCTCAGTAAGAAGCTGAGATCCCTTATAAGATCCTCCAAAGTTAGCTACGAAAACAAAATCACCACTGATTCTAAAGACAGCCACTAAGCACTCTATAGCTATGTCAAGAATCTCAATGGGAACACCCAGATCTGCTCTGAGTTACAGCACAACAGCATGAAAATTACAGAACCAACTGATATTGCCAACATCCTGGCAGATAGGGTCAGTGTTAACTTTACCCCCCCACCCCCTAAAGGGCCCATATCTATACAGGAAGAATGCAGAGTCCCTGTAATCCCAACTACACAGGTAAAAGCTGCACTCTCTAAAGCCAAAAACACAGCATCCAAGGGACCAGACAACATCCCAGGCTGCATTTTACATGAACTTCAGAATGAACTGGCTCCCCACCTAAGCACCATGTCCAGTCATAGCCTCACATCAGGCGTTGTGCCCACTGAATGGCGTACAGCAACAGTTATCCCACTCCACAAAGGGGGAGCCACCACTGATCCTGGGAACTATCGCCCTATTAGCCTGACAATCCTGGTCTGTAAGGCCATGGAACTTATCATCATGGAACTCAGAAACAAAGACATTGGTAATCTCCAAACTCTGGACTCTACCCAGTTTGAGTTTGTGAAAGGCAGATCATGCCTCCTGAACCTGATCAACTTCTTTGAGGCAGTCACCAAAGCCGTAGATGAGGGTAAGGTGGTTCACACAGCCCCTCTTGACCTCGCCGAGGCTTTCGACACCATCCCCCATTCTGGAATTATAGCTAAACTCATTAAATTAGGTTTAAATCCCTATGTCACAAGATGGGTTGCCAACTGGCTCACTGACAGAACACACACTGTAAAAGTTGCGCACTCCAAATCTGACCTCAAACCAGTGACAAGTGGAGTACCACAGGGTTCAGTCCTGGGACCTCTCCTGTTTGGTATCTACTTCTCTGAGGTACAGGCTAATACAGAAGGCCTCTGGCTAATGAAGTTCGCAGATGACTGCTAACTAGGAACCATAGTTGAGTCTCCAAATGATGTGGAAATCCTACAGAACGGCCTTGCTGAGACAGATGCCTGGTGTCAGAGCCATGGCCTCAAGCTCAATGCCAAAAAGTGCATTGTCATCCCCTTTGGTAAAAACTCTGTACCCATGAACTACTACATAGACAGCAGTCTACTTAATACTGAATGTGTGATAAGAGACATTGGGACCCAGCTGGACAGTAGTCTGTCCTTTGATAGTCACATCGCCACAGTAGTCAGGAAGTCCTTCTATGTGGCACACCTCATCATAAAAGGGTTCTCATCCTGGAAAAAAGAGGTCATTGTTCCCCTCTACTCGACACTCATTAGACCCATTATAGAGTACAACGCGCCTTTTGCAATGTACCTCACAAGACATCTGCAGCAGTTGGAAAGGCCACAGAAGTACCTCACAAAGAGGATTACTGGCCTCAAACAGATTCCCTACACTGACCATCTCAAAAAACACCAGCTTTACTCCGTAGCATATCGCCTACTCTGAGGTGATCTCTGCCTAACATATAAAGCTATGTCAAACCCAGAGCTGTTGGACATGCTACACCTAAAGAAATCCCAATCCTTCCGAGCTACACGGTCTAGGGACCTAAACCTTGTTACCACAATAAACAGGACATGCTGGAGGGATAGAGTCCTGTCCCAGAGACTTCCCATACTCTGGAACAGGCTACCCATCTACATCAAGCAAAGTTCTTCATTAGCACTCTTCAAGAAAAATCTTGATGAGTGGGTGGGAAATAGGGAATACACTCCAGGGATCACATCTGTATCTCTGCTCGACAGTGGCACAGGAAAATAACTTTCTTGGGTGGCGTAAGCCAGGGAACCTTGTTGGCTAGGCTTATGTAGGCCCTCGGGCCGATAGCTTAGCACCTACACATGAACCTATGAACCTATAGGTCACACTAAATTCTAACCCCCACTTATTGTCATTCAAATATTGTACAAACACTTGCAAATAAGTAATATCAGATTTCCATACCATCCAACAATCATCAAGGTACTCATTCCATATGATTATTTCCTCTAAAAAAAATGTTATGGCTATCATCATATAACATTTGTTCTTCCACATATCCCATAAATAGATCTGCATATATGGGCGCAAATGATACTCCCATGGCTGTGGCTTTTAATTGCAAAAAGCAGTAACCATTAAAATAAAACACATTCTTGGCCAAATCATGATCACATAAACAAACTAGGAAAGTGCTAAACCCAGGGCTATATAAAGGAATCTTTTCCAACCAAAATTCTATAGTCAGTAAGCCAGCCCAATGCAGAATATTCGTACATAGTGCTTTAACATCCAATGCACACATGTACCATAGAGCTTCCGAGTGTACTTCCTGAAATATATTGAGAAATTCAGTAGAGTCTTGAATATGGGATCTAATTCCCTACCAACAATGGCTTTAAGTATTTAGTCAAAAAAAAACTGAAAGTGTCTCAGTCAAGGAGCCCCAGCCTGAAACAATGGGCCTACCTAGGGGACATGTCAGATTTTTATGAACTTTGGGCAGCATATAAAAAATATTGTGGAGAAGGGTCCTGAAACTTCAAATGATATACTGTGTTTTTAGAAATAATACCTTCTTCCAAAGCTAATGATAAAAAGGCATCTATTTCCTTCTTAAACTGTAATGTTGGATCCAATACCACCATAAAATTGAACATCCAATAACTGATTACAAGCCTCTTGCAAATAAACAGACCGATCCTATTCCACAACTGCTCCACCTTTGTCAGCATTGTTTGTGTCTTTTGGCTTTTCCCGATTAGGGGTCACCACAGCGGAACTCCGGTCCCCTAATGATTGGTAGTTGATTTTTACGTGCCGAGTTACCAGCCCTGATGCACAACCTTCAATGAAGGTACGCCCATTCACGCATGACTCCAGGCAGAAGACGCTCTAGCTGAGAATCGAACCGGGCAGTGTCTTACTGTGAGGCGACAACGTTACCACAGCACCACCACCGCATCCACCTTTGTCAGCATTATTGATCACAATTTTATGATGATTTTGTAAAAAATGTAAAGCTTTGTTTTGCACACCAGAAAAATGTTTCTTAGGACCCATATTATATGAAAAATTAAAATGCAAATCCTTAAGTTCATTTTGTTGTAAAACTGCAACATGCTTATTCATGGGGGAGAAGAATTCCTAAATTTAAACTGTGACTCATCCATTACATTTTTATTATCAAAATACAACAAATTCAACCTCCTACAAAAAAAAAAAAAAAAAGAAATGACATCTTGAGTAAAAATGTCTTCAGTCACAACATAAGTGGGAACAAAACTAAGTCCCTTGTTCAACACCTCCAATTCTGCCAAAGACAAAGAGTCAGAAGAGATGTTAGCACTATAGAAACAGTATTTATCTTGGAGCCATCAACTGCATTCGTGCATCTAGCAAAATTGCTTCTTTTAGAATGTTTATATCTGGCCCTTCCTCTAAATGTAAAGGGTTAGTATGACCTATAATCCAACTCAGATTTCTTTTTTGGATGTTAAGGTTGTCAGAGATAATGACGGTACACTGTCTACTACTTTGTTTTAGAAAGAGTTTCATTATAACTCTTTTTTAGATGCTTACAGCTGTCATTCATCTCATAGTATTAGGAATATTCCTAAATCCCAATTTTTACGGGTTAAAAGGATTTGTTCCTCTACTGAAGAGTTGGATAAACATAATTTTGAATTACTAAGATTTTGCTCTAGAGGTTATAAAATGGATGACATCTATTGAGCACAGAATTTTGCTAGCTCTATTGATAGATCTTTATTTTATTACAGTGTGGAAAAAGCAGGATGCTCCAGTACGTATGATCACTAGTTTTGTAAACAACACTACAGTGTTTTGTAATTTAATTAATAAACATTGGGAGGCACTTTTGTCTGATAAAAGGTTGGCACAGTTGTTACCCACACAGTGTACATTTACATACAGACAAGGGAAAACTATTGACAATTATTTAAATCATTATAAAAATGTTTTGCACTGTTTCTTATGTGCAATATTTGAATGAAAGGACACAACTAATGGGTTGTTTTCCTTGCGGTCATTGCTCAGCCTGCAAGTTTGTTACAAAAATAGAACAATTTTCATCTCCTAATACATCTTGTGTGTTTGATACTCGATGTATGAATACTTGTGTCTCTGAATGGGTTATATATTAAGCTGAATGTAGTTGCTCTGCTTTTTATATAGATCAAACTTCTTGACAATTTAAAATTAGGATTTTTGAAAACTTTAGTGATATTAGGAATTGTCGTACATCTAGTGCTTTATATAAACATACTCTGAAGCGTCCTGCTTCACTTAGATTTACTGCTATTGAATAAGCTGAGATGGTATGAATTACTTAATAAAAAAGAACAAAATTGAATTATTAGGTTGGGTACTTTTTTTTTTTTATCCGGGACTCAACATATTATGACTGGTCTTTTTGAAATGGGGGTGGGCTTGAGTGTATACATTTGCAGTGAATTGATTCATTTTCATTGTTTTTTTAACTTGCCAGTAATACCAAAAGGAAAAGGTATCTGAAAATAAACATTTCTGTTTACAGCAACATCAAACATTCTGACATGTAAAAAGATTGAAAATAATTATCTAACAAGCCAACAAAGGGGTGAATGGGAATGGAATCTATTTTTCTTTTCTTTTTTTTTTGTTTTACAAAATTTATTAGCAGTGGTTAACTACAAAATTGTACTAAGCATTGGTTAATAACCATAACAATAAAGAACTATATACAGTAAAGCTAT
This sequence comes from Protopterus annectens, assembly GCF_019279795.1. Taxonomy (NCBI): domain Eukaryota; kingdom Metazoa; phylum Chordata; order Ceratodontiformes; family Protopteridae; genus Protopterus; species Protopterus annectens. The sequence goes on from NC_056729.1 coordinate 1,674,435,685, forward strand.
TCACAGACAAATACTTAAACTCAACAGACTCGGCAATCAACAATGGATTAGTGTTGCCATTAAAACTAAGAGTGACAGGGGAGGTAATCATTAAAATGAGATGAAAGTGAAATTTTAGGTCAAATGCAACAGCAGAAGTCAGCAGATGCCAGGAAAGCACAGAGTTTAGATGTGAAGGCTGACTGTTACATCACATTATGACTGTGGGAAGGAAACATTTGTTATCCTTTCTCAGATCGTGGAATACAAAATTCCCTCCCTCTGACTCTGACACTTCAAGCATGAACAGGAGTTAATCGCTTTGTCAATTATCTCTTCTGGAGAGCAGCTCAGATAATTAAAATAGCTTAAATCTCTTAATAAAGTGGTGCCTATTAAATCTAACATGTTTGTAAATGTATTGGTGCCTGGGTAATATTAAGCCTTCAGTTAATTACATCTTTTGTAATATTGCAGGTTCCTCAGATGTGACAACACTGGCAGGTTGGCAGGAATTAATTACATCCTGTAATAATAGGTTGAAGCTGAAGACAGCCTAAGCCTGCGTGCTGTACGACTCTGAGCAAGTCAGTTTAATCAGGCCAAAATCTCTTAGGTTTTCTTGAGAAAATAGGCAGCTTCATGCAGGGGATCTTACTAGGCTAGTAAAATGAGAATGTAATACTATATTTTTTAAATGTCACAATATTGTGAACAATAATATAATTCCAGAGGTGCTATGCACTGTATCATAGTTTTTGTCCATCTGCGGGTAATTATAGTACATGGGCAATGTCTATCCCTGTGTCATTGTTAAACTAGTGAAAACAAACCATCCTTAAAAGAAATGCTTATGGTACCTCTGCCATGGCCATTCTCAGCAAATGTAACTGTTTTGGCTACAACTGATACTGCCCATATTTTTGTTTGTAATTATACTATCCTGGTCACTTCCAGCACTGTCCAGTTTGCTCAGTAGACAGCCTTGACAACTTCGACACTGCCCAGATTCATAGCACGGTGCTTGACCTGCTCACGTAGCTTTCATCTGTCCCTCAGTTTTCAGAATACCCATGATTTTGCCTTATATTTGTGGTCTATTCTTCATAAAATCTATGATTTTCTGGCAAATCATTGAGGGTCAAAGTCCCTAAATAATGATAAACATTTGCGTGTCAGATCCTTTATTTCTCAGAAAATACACACTAATGAAAAACATGTTAATCTAACAACATTCTAAGTATATAAGGGCATTATTTAAAATCTGCCTCTGATTATGATATTCTTCTTTGAGATAGTAACTTAGCTGGGCCATCATTATTGTTTTTGGTTTGTCCCTGATTGTAATGCTAAGAGGTAAAATCTTCTCTGATTATGAGCCTTTCATCGTCAGTATTGTTTTTCCTTTGTCCCTGATTGTTATACTAAGTGGTTGTGAGCTGTATTTAATGAAATATTCAAAGTTGACAATTATGTCACTCAAAAGGACATCTGTGATACAAAGCAGTGATACCAGCTATGCTCAGAATTAGTATTGCCCAGTCCAGGAGCTCTGCAAAGATGGGTGCTATTATAACTTCATGACAGACTTAAGGCTGATATATATTTGGCTTCATTTTTTGTTTGTTTGTTTCCTTTTCTTTCTTTTTATAAACACTTTCACATTATAATAAAACAGAGAGGAGGACCAGAAAAGATTCTAATAGGAAGAATGAGGAATCGAGGATGGGAGGGGGGGGGGGTCAATGAGGCCGTTGTATTAAACTATGGTTCTTTTTTTTCTTCTTGTTTGACTTAACTCTCATTCCTTTTCCTTGTTTATATTTATTTCATTTATTTATTGGGAAAGTCCAACTTGTAACAAAGCCAATTTTCAGCAGAGGCCCTGGGAGAAGCATTCAAGACACATGTCTCTGTAACATGAGAGGAAACTGGAGCACCCAGAGGAAACCCACATGAATACAGGGAGGACATGCAGACTCCACACAGAAGGCACTCCTGATGAAAATTGAACCGAAGAACCTCTTGCTGTGAGGCGACAACTCTACCACTGCACCACTGCACCAGCCAATACAATATATATTATATATCTATTATAATAGAAAAAAAACATATTTTCAGTTTAGAAGTTAGTCTTTTTTTGAACTAATACATTGATTAAGCTTACTAGCTAGTTCAGCCGCATATTCCCTAACCTATTTCAAAAACATCTCATCTGAATCTGCACCTATCTCTTACAAAAAGGAGGTCTGGTCCTTTATTAACCATTTTTCCAAAGTAATCACCTTTATTAACCATATTAGCCATTTTTTCCAAAGTAATCACATGATTCTTCATCTCTAGGGTTCCTCTTGAAACTATTTAAATACCATTGTCATTTTATGGCAACTACTGAAAGGCCTTCTGAAAACAGAAGAAACGCAGACAGCATTTATGGCCTTAACTGATCAAAGTCTGTAATTCTTCTTTGAGCTATTAACTTAGTTGGTCATTCTACCTTGTTCACCTTTCACTGGTACAAAACAGAATCAGTGTTTTTCTCCATCCTTGACCTCAAGGATTATTTTTTTACCTGCATTTGCATCTCCCATCACTTCATTTCCTTTCACAGTTCTTTGAACCGACTTTCATTTCATTTTCTCGCTTTTTACCTTTTTATTCTGCTTCGTCATCCAACCCTAGAAGCACAGTGTTCACTGACATTTATTTTTTCTGTTAAATTTTTTTGGAGCTGGTGTGCTAACAACTCAAACAGTGCCCTGCTTTCCGATTCTGAATAGGTTGTTGCTATACACTGGTGACGTAACAACCAAGTATAGTGTTAGGGACAGTTGTACTGATGGCACCGTTAACTGCAAAGACAGGGCCAATGCCAGCCTAAAACAAAAGCTGGGTAATGCCTGACTAAGTGAAACAGAATGTAGTCTTTTTCCTTTTTTCTCTCAAGATGATCTGCAGTGTGTTGTTGGCACAGTAGGAATTCAGAACTCTTGTTTTGCTGAATGTTAAAGGATATGGAATGAATGTGAAATATGTGGACTCTCCCAATGTGACAGCATCGCTTGTCAGTGTAATAAATTTAAAAGACCAGTGGGATGTAACTGGTATAATGACTTATCTCTAAGATATCGAGAGGATAAGCAGATGGTGATGCGTTTTCACAACCCTTGGCAGTGGTATGATAAATAAAATAACTTGTTTAACGATGGGTTTCCCAGGAATGGGATGATGATGATGATGATGTGGACATTGGTGGCTGGAAAAAGACATTTTAGAAAAGAAAGAAGAGATATTAAAACTGTTTTGTTTGTTTGCAACCGTATGAGACAACTAGTTATTTATCTAGGGTTGGTATTTCTGTTAAGCTAGGCAATGAACAAAGCCATCTGGAGCTTAAGTTTTTTATGCATTTTTTTTTGTATGCATCCTATCTATTTTTTAGGTTTTGTTTGTCTTCCCTGTGTGTGCAACCTAAGCATATTTTATTCTCTACTTGCATTATTTTATTTTAGTATTTAAGTAAAGTTTATTTATTTACTTTTAAGATTGTGGGTGACATTTATTTATAAGTTTATTTATGCTTAGGTCTGCTATCAGTGAAAGAGATATTAATTGGCCTTTTTCATATTTGTCTTGATTTTACAGCATTTGATGACTGGAAGTCTCTGACTTTTCTCACAGTGGTGGCAGAACTGCCACTCCAAGAAGAAAGCTATGGGGAATTGGAAAATTCTCTCAGCATTCCCTCTCTGTTTGTGTTTGTGTATGTGAATAATACTTTGTATAAAAGGCAGTTAGGATAAATAAAGGGGCACTGAAAGGCATTGACTCACATAGAGAGTGGTAACAGATTCAGCTCTGTAAGTGGCCTCTGTGCAGTCCATTCTGGGTGTGGAGGTTTAGAGCAAGTTGTACTGTATAAACTTGTTACTAAAACAGATTTGCATACACGTTCTTGCTATTACTTCACACTTGATTGGCAATACTGAGATTTAATCCCCATCAGTGGTAGTCCAGCATCCCATTTGATGGAGGTGGTTACAGCCCACCCTCACATTTGGTGCCAAGTACCACACACTGACAACTGCATGCAATGCACACACACACACACACACACACACACACACACACACACATTTAGTATACTTCGTGCTGTCTTATGAATAGTGACTATACTGTGGGTAAAACTACTACGCACTTACCCATACTCAATGTTATTTTAGGAGGGATAATAATATCATTTTCAATACCACTACCTCTTCCTGCTTTTATTTTTTTTTTTCACTCTTTACCTTAGTTCCCTATTGAAATGTCGAGATTTACATTGTCGAGTCTTGAAACAGCAAAAAAAAAAAAAGACAGAATATACAGGTAAACAAACAGTAAATATCAATTATTCCTCTTCTTCTTTCAACTCATTTTTTGCAATGGGGCAAGCCACCTCCCCAGCCCACCCCCTGCACTGGTTGTTATTGTAATATATTTAAATCATTACAAAGCATTCAATAGAGTGCCACATTCAGATACTATAGAATGTATGAAGAACCATGCTATTAATAGCTTTATATCAAACTGGATTAACCCATGGCTTTCTAAAAAAAACAATTTAATGTAAAAAATGGCAGCCATTATTCAGACTGAGCTGATGTTAACTCAAGAATCCCTAAGGGAGTCTATTTTAGGTCCAGCAATTTTCAATGTGGTATTTTCCTTTCTTCTTAATCATAAAAGCATTTGGATTGCCAAAGATGCAATTATATCCGGTTAGGACTGATTATTACTAATGACACTCATTCTAATATCTTCATTAACTATTTTCATAGTGTAGTAAAATGGCTGAATATAGTAATGAATAACATAAAAATAAAGTAGTAGAACGAAGTAGCCAAGCAGTCTCTCGTAGATGTAAGAACAAGTAAAAATTTTATTTTGTTCAAATGATGAGCGCTTTCGCTAAAAAGCTTCTTCAGATCAAAAAACGGTTTGAAGGACTAATTAATTTTATTTATATATACAAATTAAAATAGCTTTGAACCAATTAAAACCATTTCTTCATTTAGTTCTTAAAGTCATACTACTGTGAACAAAATAAATGACTAGTTTCCCAGTCGTATATTTCAGAGACTCTATTATTAAAACATATACTAGCTAATTAACTTCTCAAAATACATGATGTAGCATTTTTTATAATCATATTGATCATAACAGAAAAATCTATGACAGAAAAATCTATATGTGTATTGATCCGTACATTTTATATGTATTTTGACGTCTAAGAAGTATAAATTATGTTTCAGACTTCTAAAAAATATGAATATAGAAAATGTAAATGAATAAATGAGCAAACTTTCATGTATATATTACATACATACTATATGAAAACATTTTTTTGGTTATACCAAGAACTAAATGAAGAAATGGTTTTAATTGGTTCAAAGCTATTTGAATTTGTATATATAAATGAAATCAATTAGTCCTTCAAACTGTTTTTTTGATCTGAAGAAGCTTTTTAGCGAACGCGCTCATCATTTGTACAAAATAAAATTTTTACTTGTTCTTACATCTACGAGAGACTGCTTGGCTACTTCGTTCTACTACTTTATTTTTATGTTACTTGTTTTCATTTTGGGAACAAAGTACTTATTGAGTTGGTTATCAGTGAGATTCAACTTTTATAGTAATGAATAAGTTTATTATCAGTGTTAGTAAATGAAATTTCTGGACTTTTGAGCGCCTGAAAATCAATTATACAACTTATTGCAGAACACTTCTATTGGGAATACATTTATATTTAAAGATCTTGGTGTCTATATTGACACCAAACTGTAAAAGCCAATGCTTCAGTGGTCAAATCTAAAGCCAAAAAGTATACGGCCAACTTTTCAGAAATGTTCAATCAACATCTTCCACTTGACTTACAAAATAATTTGACTTACTTTAGGCCAGCTATTGAGTCAACATTTACATTTTGCTCTTATTGTAAGGATGATTTAATTCTCCTCAAGGGAGTACAAGACAACCATTTGATGGTTTAAATCTTAACTATTCTTCTTTCCAAGATGGCTTTACACTGAACAACAGCTTAACTTTAGCTCTCCATTGTGAAAAAAGACACTAAGAGATAAGGGCCAGTAATTCTGACAGTTTTAGTAAAATTCAGTTACTGGCCTTACAGTAAGTATACTTCCTGGATGCCAGCAAAGAAGAAACTTAAAAAGCCTGAAAGAAAACCCTCTAGAAAAGGTGAAGAGAAAATACTGACTGGAAAGAATTCTGCAGTTGTTCAGGAAAAAAGCAGTTCAAGTTCCAGCTGTGGTACAAGAAATGGCCTCCAATAATATAGAGGAAAGAATAAATCCAATGTGCTCAGAGCTAATTAAAATAAATTAAACATTGAAGGAATTCTGCAGTTGTTCAGGAAAAAAAGCAGTTCAGGTTCCAGCTGTGGTACAAGAAATGACCTCCAATAATATAGAGAAAAGAATAAATCCAATGTGCTCAGAGCTAATTAAAATAAATTAAACATTGAAGGAATATATCAGCTCACATAACAAAAGGATGGAAAATGGAAGAATCTCTAAATAGCTATTTAGATATACCCATAAAACTGCAAATATCAGAGGTTAAAATGAAGATAAAGCTAGCTGAGTATGAGATTGCTCAAGAAGAGCTTTTTCAAAAAATAGTAAAGTTGGAGGACAGAGCAAGCACAGAAAACCTGAGATTTTCTGCTGTGCCAAAGAAACTGGAAGGAACCATATGTATTCATTTTATGAAAGCACAAATAATTAATTGGACTGGTATTCCACAGCAGGATTTGTTAATTGAAAGGAGACATTGTGTGTATGTCCCAAACCTGACCATAAAAAAGCAGCCAAGACTTGTATTAGTAAAGCTTCAATCACACCAGCAGAAAGAGTAGATCCTGAGAAAACTCTGGCAGAAAAGCAAAGTATTAAAAATTGGAGACAGTAGAGTGATTATGGAAAATGATTATTCACTATACACCAGGCAGAAAAGAAGAAAATTTAGCTCAACAATCAGAATATGTTGAGTGACAGGTGTGAGATTCAAGCTGCAGTATCCAACTATCTTCAAAATAATTTTTCTTTTACTTTTCCATAGGTGAATGTCTAGATTAAAGTCCTTGGCTTAATCTAATAATTTTTTTGTGCAAGCAAGTTGGGTTTAAAAATAAGAGACCACCGTGAATTTAATGAACAGTTTTCTTTTAGCAAATAAATGTTCAGTGTGAGTTGAGAAATCTTCAGCTGAGGGCAGCTGTAAATTTTGTTCTTGTGTTTCCATGGAAACAAGCTGAATACAGGTAAAGGCAGAAAATTTCTTGAGGTCTGGACATTGTTTGCTGATAAAAACATAAAAGTAAAAGGTACAAAAGCAAGCAGTGTAGTAAAAATATATTTTGAAATTACTGAAAGTGAACAAGGGATAGCAGCTTTTTTGGTACCTAAAAACTTATTTGCAATTACTAGAACAGTGTAGAATTTAGTTTTATTTAAAGATAGCAAGTGCACTTTTTCTTAAGGTTAAACGTTAATTAATTCTGAAAGCATTCAAGCTGCTTTTCATATCTGGGAGGGGAATAAAGATAAGACAAGAACAGAGAGCAATTAGTGCAAGTAGGAGCACAGGCTGTAACATGTAATACGGATAACTTTAATTTTAGGTTACATAATACCTTTGAGTACAGCTGAGAGTTTGGTACAATTGTTCCTATTAGGAGGGTTAAACTTCATTGAAATACCACAATATAATGGCCACGGACACTGACAATAATATCCCGAATCTTCTGAGGGAAGATGTTGGAAAAGGTTCACAGTGTTCTCAATGTTCCACGGAGCACTATATCTTCCAGAGGAATGAGAAAACTACATCTGTTAAGACGGTAGAGGCTGCACCGAATATACCTGCTCATATAATGACTGATGCATGGGATCGGTATGAAGGTGAGTGTGGTCGCCATTTCAACAACCCATTTCAAGCAGTTGGTTACAATGGAGGAAGTGTTTTACCTGTTGAAGTTCATGAATTATGTGAGAAATTAGAAGGCTTGCTGTGGAAGGAAACGAATATGCACCAACATCCTGTGCTTAAAGAGGTATGTGGATTTGAATATAGTTCCAAAGGGATTAAGGGCATTTAAATCCCCCACCACACCATTTGATTTAACTGGTAAGGAAGATGAAATGTTTAAGCAAAGGTGGTTAGCAGCGGCTCATCACTGTGCTATGGAATGGGTTAAAATTCTTGTGGAAAGAGACCTCCTTAAACAGCAAAAATTGAAGGAGTAAGCTCTGACTTACAAAAGCATCTTAGTAACCCGAGAATGGACAAGTTACTAGGAGAAATTAATAAGAAACTGATAACTCTTGAAAATGAATTAGTGGAAAGAAAGAGTAATAAAATTACAAGAGACATCAGAGATTATAACAATGAAACAGTGTTTCTATGGAAACGTAAAGATAATAAACCTGCACGAGCACAGGGAGGGGTTGTGAGCCAGAAAAATATGCCTGATAAAGCTTCTATGTCCTTTGTTGCCTCAAAAGAAATGGATGCTACAACGGAAGGGGAATATGATACTGAAGAGTATTCACCGTTACCGGTAACACAAAACTCAACAAACTTCAACAACCAGTTTTGTAAATATGCAGGAAACTGATACCAAGGGAAGAAAAGAAGCAGAAATGACTGGGAAAAGGGAAAGAACCATAATCACACCAAATATTACAACAAGAGGACTAAATGGAATTAATAATAATGATATTGCCATTCATTAGTTGGTGCTTAATTTGTCAGGTATGGATGTGTCAGAAATGGCAATTTCTGTTTTAAATTTAGGGTAAAAGTTTATACCTATGGCTTTGCCAAGGTTACATGTTATAAAAAGTGAATTGTTTCAGCTGAGTAGAAAATTGCATCTAATTGATTATTTTAATAAGCAAAGTGTGGATCAAATGCATAGTGTGAATCAATTAGAAAATTTAAATGAAAGTTTTAATGAATCTTTTTATTCATCTATTTCAGATGAAAATGATTTATATGATAATGAAATTAATACCTATAATAATTTAAACACTGAGACAATTGGGGTTACATCTTTATTTATACCCCCTTTTTCTAATATTTATGTATAGAGTTTCATTATGACATTAAATTTTGTTGTAGAAAATATATGTAGGGATTTTGAAAGAGATAAACAGACCTGACAAACCTGACAGAGTGAATGGACAGCTTTTAAAGCATTGTGTGCAGACAGAAGGATGGTAGTAAAAAGATCAGATAAAGGGAATTAAGTAGTAATATTAAACCATATTTAATATGTTGAAATGTGCCTTGCTCACTTAAATGATGAAAAAGTATATGAAAAATGTAATGTGAAGCAATATGAAAAGGCCATGAAAGAATATGAAGCCTTGATTCAGAAAGGCTTATGCCAGGGATATTTTGTTAAGGGTGATTTTAAAAAATGTAGTATAGAAAATACATGCATTGCAGAGTTTTCCCCAAAACACATAAAGGATTAGAAAACCTGAGTGGGAGACCAATAGTCTCAGCTGAAAAATATTTTTTAAAGAATATATGTATCCTGCTGCATGAATATTTAAAAACATATGTGTTTGCTCTACCTTCAATCATCAAGGATAGCCAGGACTTTCTGCGTAAAATTAGTAAAATAGTTTGGAATAATAATATGTACTGGCTTTACCTAGATGTTAAAAGTTTGTATAACAATATAAGGCATAAGAATGGTATTGAAGCATTATGTTATTTCTTGGGTGATTCTCCACTGACCCACTTTATAATAGAACTCTTGGATTTCTGTTTAAAAAATAACTATTTTCTGTTTAATGGTGAGATTTACCATCAGCTGCAAGGAACTGCAATGGGGGCAGCTTTTGCCCCTATGTATGTGAATACTGTAATGGCAAAATTTGAAGCTGAAAAAAAATATATATATATATATATATATATATATATATATATATATATATATATATATATAGTTAAGGTGTTTGCCTTACAAACACAAGGTGCAGGGTTTGAGTCTCATGAGGGATAATTGGCTAGGCTTAAAATGGCTCACAAGTGCAATTAGCCTAGTACTAAAATCTATGAACCTATATATATATATATATATATATATATATATATATATATATACATATATATATATATATATATATATATATATATATATATATATATATATATATATACACACACACATCTGTTTTATAAAAGTCAAGTTGTTCATTATTTTAGATTTATAGATGACTTAATATTTCTATGTGATGGAAATATGGGGGAAGCTCAGTCCTTCATAGATGACTTACAGGAAAATGTTTTTGGCTTTAAATTTGATGGCATACAAATGGGAAGGAAGGTTATGTTTTTGAATATAGACATTAACTGTCTTGAAACAACAGTCCATAGGAAATTTGGTCAGAATAATGCTTTTTTGTATGGTACAAGTTGCCACCCAAGCCATCTGATTGCTGTGTTGCCTTACAATGAATTTTTGAGGTTAAATAAATTATGTAGCTCTGATGATGTTTTTGAATATGAATTGTCAAGGACAGAAAACATGTTTATGGAAAGGGGGTATGATAAAAAAAAACAGTGGAAGAATCTAAGAAAAAAGTAAGAGAATGCAGGTATGGAATAACAAAAAGGTATGATAGTGCTTTGGGGAATGGAAAAAAATGGGAAAAAGAAAGAAATAGGAAGAAAACATGTTGATAAAGAAAGAAAGACTGAAGAAGGAGATAGAGAAGTGTATTACGTTACTACATTTAATGTACTGACAGATAATATAGTTAAGGAAGTTAAAAATATTGGAAAATGGTAACTAATGATAAAGACTTGAGACATTTGATAAAAATACAGATTAAAGTTTCTTATAAGAGGAATAGAAACTTGGCAGATATGATGGTACATAATCATTTTATACCACCAGAAGTCACTATATATCCTAACCTTAAAGAAAATAAAATGGGAACCATGGCTTGTAAAAAATGGTCAGTGTGTAAACATGTAGTGAGTGCCTTTCCAAAAATTAATAATGTAAGGTTTGTACCTAGAGGCTTGTATACATGTAACACTGAAGGAATAATGTATGCCCTTAGATGTAGTTGTAGCCTGCATTATATAGGAGAAATAGGTAGAGTGTTTAAGACGCGCTTACAAGAACACATAAGGGACATTAACAATCATAAAACAGATAGTCCTTTAGGACATTTTATGACTGCACACAATGCTGAACCAGATTGCTTACAAGGGTGCATTCTGGAAAAAATAAAAATATTATTGGGAGAAGGTTTACATATTAAAGAAAAGCTATTAAAGAAGGAAACTTTTTTTATTTTAAAATATAACACTTTGGAACCCAATGGTTTAAATGAGGAACTTAATTGGAAATATGTGATTTAATGAATTAATTAATTGTTTGATTGTTTAATTAATTGATGAATGTTTGATTTTATTGTATATATATATATATATATATATATATATATATATATATATATATATATATATATATATATACTGAAGTAATGAATGAATTTTGTACTCGTTGAAGGCTTGGTGCCAAAGCGCTAAGTTCAAATTAAATTCCTGTGAATACTGTTCTGTGTTCTGTGGTCCATAACTTTATATTGTGGTATTTCAATTTTTGCCTTTGCTGTGGTATTTTTGGGTTAAACTTCATTATCTGAAGATGTACATAGTTTTATGTGTTTGTTTTAAGTTAATAGATTATAGGGGTGTGTTTTTTTTTTTTTTTTTTTTCAGGGTTTTCATTAAAACAAAAAAAAAGTTCTTGAAAAATGTGACATAACATTTAAATATTTATGACAAGAAATACCTGTATAAAGGATCAGCCTGACAACATTAGTGGTTGCATGTAACATGAAAGGTGGAAATAGACATTTAAAAAGCTGTCATATATAATCGTTGGGAATAATAACTTCTTATCACAATGGCTACATTATCCATATTATTTTGGAATGTGACTGGCCTGACAGGTATTGACAAAAAGGTAAGAGTATTTAAATGCACAGTGTAAATAGCAATGCTACAGGAGACACATTTGGAATGGAATGAACATGTGAACTTAATAACGAAATGATTTCAGGGTGGATATTCAGCAGACTATCAGGGACAAAGGAAAAGTGGAGTACTTATGTTAATTACTAGAGGAGCTCCAATAGTGATAGAAGAGGGGATTTGTGCTAGTAAGGTGCTACTGGCACAGGATGAAGATTGCACTGGCATGTATTTATATTCCACCTAAAACTGGTATTATGGCTATTAAGAAATTTTGGGGAGAAATAATTAGCTTTCAGCATGGTATATTACTTACAAGTGGAGATTGGAACTTGATTTGCAACAGTAAGGATGCATCTGGGGGACCTAGAAGGGAAAATATAAAAAAGAGGGTCAATTTCTGAAGAAATTTACGAAAATATTTGCTATGGAAGACATGAACTCATTAGTATGAACTCAGAGAGAATTTCTACATTATTCCTTGAGGTACAATAACTTGGCTAGACTGGACAGATATTAATATTTCATAGGAACATGTGCATTTAATTGAAGGTTTCAACATATATCAAATAACTATTTCAGACCATGCACCAAAAAGAACTATGGTAAAAATACAGGGTAATGAAGTAAAAATGAGACACTGGTGCTTCCCCACTTACCTGTTAAAAAGCGAGTAATTAAAGGAATGGGTAGTGTAAATTATTCCAGTTATTAAGAAGATAGAAATTTATTCAGAAATGATAGCTAGTTAGTGCAATACAATGGACATGGAGTTTCAAAACAGGGTAGAAATTAAAAAAAGAGATATGATTAAGGAGTAACAAGAATTATTTAGACAGGCTGAAAACAGGACTTCTTATCATAATGGCTACATTATCCATATTATTTTGGAATGTTATTGGCCTCACAAGTATTGTACCAAGCTGAAGTGAGGTGGGTTACCAGCCACAACTCTCAGCTGAGATACCAGATGACTAGAGGCTTCTGAGCTTCCAAAACAAACATAAGTTGCCTTTTTTTATTTATGTTATTTACTGTACTTTTTATTTCCTGCCGCCTACTTTTATACTGTATTTATTTACTGTGCACTAAACTGCATTGTTATACTGCAATTGTCTGCTACACTGTGCCTGTAAAATCAAATTGTATTGCTGTTTTCACTGTTTAGCAAGCTTTCTTGTTATTTCCACTATTTGTTAAGTATTTACTGGTACTTTTTCTCTGTTTGAAAGCTATCTGTTCTGCCTGTTCTGGTTTTCTCACCATGCAGTACTCAATTAACTGATCTGTTAACTGTTTAAATCATTCTTTAGAGCCTCCTGGCTGATTTTCTGCTGTTTTAAATGCTTTTTCAGTGTCTCACTACTGTTGTTCTGCTGTGTTACATATTCTGTAGTATTTCCCACTGAAACTAGGGTAGCTAGTAGCTGTAGCATAGCCCAGATCCAGGCATGCTGCTTCTGAAACTGTTTGTAGTGGTTTGTTTGTTCAGAACACATTTTACATGTCATGTGTTTAATTGGCACCTGACTGGTAAAGGGAGGCTAGTCAAGGGCTTGAAATAAGCATCCTCATTGGTCCTTTTGAATTTTGTTAGAGTTTTTTTTTCATAGTTTAGCTTTTGGTATTTAAGCTTTGCATCTGAGCAGGTTTCTGTTTGTCTGTGCATCAGTCATCACCATGCACTACTGCTCATTTGTGTGCCAAAGCCAGACAGTTAAATTCAACAAATTTTCTCATAAAGCCCAGGCAAAAATATACATTCGCCAAGTTCCTACTTGATCATTTCCGAAAAGCCAACCCTAGTGACATCAGTCTTCAACCTAGCATTATGGACAGTTGGACTACCCTTGTTTCTCCTGCCAACCTTGCTGACTTGGATCTCTTGAGGTAGTGTAGCAATTGCCTCATGAACACAGTCTAATACAGAGTGTGAGAGATATATTTACACCAAGAATCTAGAATCCATGCTATCTCTCACTCAAAACATTAACACAGGGAAGGTTGTCAACTCACCCAGCACTACATATTCACATAGTACCACTACTCATTCACCTACCACTACACATAGTACACATCAACACATAGTATGCATCAACTACATCAATCCACGTATGCGGAGGTTCTCTTAGAAACCTTACAGAAATACCAGAGACCTCCAAAACACAAGTCTGCTACAGCTAACACAGTTTCCACAGCACCCATGACAGATAGCAACACCAGTGTCTCACCCACCAAGTCCATAAGGCGTAACATTAAAAAACAAGTATTCTTGTCATTGGAGACTTAATAATGAGACACACGGATGTTCCACTCACCAGGTTGGACAAGGAGAAAGTCACGGTCAGATGCCTGTCTGATGCCAAGATTCACGAAATCACACATGCACTCAGGTCTCTCAGCAACAAGTACCATTATGACTACGTCATATTCATGTTGGTGTGAATGACCTAAGACTATGTGAAGGGAGACATGGTCGAGCTCTCTGATTATATGTCCCAGACAGGTACGTATGTCCCTAGCCCTACGCAGTATCATACCCTCACCTAGGATGATGCCACAATATAAACAAAAAATGACTAACTTCAACAACTGGCTCAGCTTCTGGTGTCAGTCCAGGGGGAATCCAGTATCTGTCAGCCTGGGAGGATGTGATAGACAGATCTTGCTGCTTTGATAGAGATAGTCTGCACCTGTCCCCCTAGGCTCTCGGATACTGGCAAAGGCCTTTTCCTCCACCATAGTGCCTGTTTTAGGCAATGTCAAAACAATAAATTTTCCAATGTAACAAAATCTAATTGAGACAAACTCAGGGTTGTGCCGTTTAATGCTAGGTGTTTAAACATGAAACTGCACTTCCTGGAAGCACTCCTCACCTTAGACGATGCTGATGTCTGTGCAGTTTCCGAGACATGGTTCAAGGCCGCTGACAGCAACCCGGCCATGCAAGGCTACAATGCCTTCCAAACATTCAGACCTCAAAATGGCATGAAGGGACCAAAGGTGGAGGTGTATCCATCTTTATTAAAACAAAATACACTTCGAGACTGGTCAGAAAGCATGACTCTCTCTCTCTAGCTACTCTATATCCAGTTAACTATTGGAAAGTACCATACCACATCATTGCTAGCTATAGATACCCACCATGAATCAGGATAAGCATACCGCCTACCCTGATTTACTGGAATCCCTTGCCATATAGCCCAACACCTTACTCATCAGAGATTTCAACTATCCTTTCATAGACTGGGGGATATACACAAGCAAAAACACACTCGCCCAATGGTTTCTGGACTTTGTTAACACAAATACTCTGGAACAGATAATCTGAACCCCCACTAGGGACTCTAATGTTCTGGACATAGTACTCACCAACATGGGGGTCACTGTACTTCCCTATGCATGATCCCCTCCCTGGTTAGGTTAGACCACAAATTAGTCTTGTTTGAAGTAAATACTGGAACTGTCACCCTCACATGAACAAAAATTATAAAAAAACTTTACCAAAGCTAACTGCAATCCACTAAGTGATATTATAAAAAGCTTCATACCACCCGCAATTGCAGCCATCAATGATCACTATGCAGAAGTGTATGCAAATGACCTGAATAAACACTTAAGCGACTGCATAAACTCTGCTGTACCTGATCAAAACCAGGTCCTTTCCTAAAAGCAAAGTATAAACAGATTATATAACAACAGGAAGAAACTGTTGTACAAAAGCAAGAGGGATATCACTCTGCAGAGGAAGACTTCCCTCCTAAGCCTAAACAAGAAAATCATAAATCTTGTAAAGTCTTCTAAAGCAACTTATGAAACTAAAATCACATCCCTAGCCAAGGATAATCATAGATCATTCTTTAACTACATTCGAAGTCTAAAAGGGAACACCCAGCTATGTGCTGAACTGGTCACTCATACTACACCAGAATATATCAGCAATCTCCTAGTTGACAGATTCAGCATAAACTTTACTCCTGTATCTCCAACTACCATATCCCAAAGCATACCTGACACCAGCCATCTGTCTAGTATCTCTAGAGAAAAGGTCATCTCTGCACTCACCAAGACCAAAAACAAGGCCTCAATGGGACCAGATAATACTTTCATAGGAGGTTAACAGCCTATTGGTCCTAGGGCCTTTATAAGCCTAACCATGTTATACGCTTGTTCCCTTATTCACCAAGTTGTATGGTCTATATTTGCAGTGTGAGTCTATGATCGGCACCAAATGCCCCTATCCATGAGGGACATAGGTGACACCACCGAGGTAAATTTATGGTCTCCAATCCAGTTGTCTAAGTTACACTTAAAGAGGGTCATTGAAGAGCTCTGTTTTATATGAATTGGGAGTTTGATCCAGAGGAGTGGTAATCTCTGGAAGACATATCTGTCTCTCCGGCATGTCCTGCTAATGTCGCCGGCCCGGTTAAGAACCCTAGAGTGAGTGAACCTTGTTCCGTTTAACTTGTAGATGTGCAGCATTTCCATTAGGGCAGGGTCCGAAACAGCTCTATAGGCCAAGCACAAGTCACCTCTCAGCAGCCTATAAGATACAGAGTACAGTGACAGGACCTTTAGTCTGTACATGTAGGTCATGTGTTGAAGGCTCCAAACTTTCTTGGTGAGAAACCTCTGAGGTCTCTCCAGCTGCTGCAGGTGTCTGGTGAGGTACATACAGAAAGGGGCATTGCAGTCTATTAGTGGTCTGATGAGGGATGAGTACAGGGGAGTTATAACATCCTTAGCTCTGGATGCGATGCCCTTACTTATGAGATGTCCAACACAGAAGGCCTTCCTTACCACTTGTGGATACATGGTGATCGAAGTTAAGGTTGCTGTCAACCTGTGTTCCCAAATCTCTCACCACAGGGCTTGAGCTAAGGGGGGTACTGTTAATATTGTAATTTGCAGGGACTACTTTGCTGAAAGGGATAATAATGCATTTTTTTTGTGTTAAGTTTAAGTCCATGGCTTTGGCACCAATCATTTGCCTGTATAAGCCCTTTTTGTAGTATGTCAACGTTGTTGGGGGGACTCAATGATTGCAACCAGTTTGCAGTCATCACTGAACATGGTAAGCTACAGGCCATCTATTTTTGACTGGATTTCTGAGAAATAGATTCCAAACAGTAGAGGGCCCAGCACAAATCCTTGTAGTACACCACTGGTAACTGGTCTGCTGGTAGAGGTGGAATCCCTGACTTTGACTGAATATGTTCTGTTGGTGAGTCAGTTGGCTACCCATCTAGTGACATATGATTTAATTCCCAGCTGAGTGAGTTTCTGAATGATGCCTGAGTGGAGGATTGTGTCAAAAGCCTTGGCAGAGTCAAGATAGGCTGTATGTACTGTTTTGCCTTCATCCAGGGCTTTGGCAACATTCTCAAAGAAATCCACCAGATTTAATAAGCATGATCTACCCTTAATGAAACCAAATATGGTCCGGTCAAGAGTCTGAAGGTCACCTATGTCTCTGTTGATAAGCTCTTTCTCTTTTTTTAATTTCTCCAAATCTTTTGCATTTCTAATACCATGAAGGGAATGGACCCCATTCCTAAATCAAAGTACAATTAAAGTTCATGAAATCAGTATTGTTTCAGTCTTTGATATCAGCCAAAAGTGCTCTTCACAGCACCCACAGTGTCCCCAGTAATGTCTCCTTCTGCAAATCGTACTGGATTGCATGGATTGGTAACATGTCTAAATACAATTGTAGATTCTTTTTTATAAGACCCGTTGCTCCTACTACTATTGGAACTGTCCGGGTATCTTTCTTCCACATTGCTCTCATTTCTGCCTGCAGATCCTGGCATTTTATGACTTTATGTCTCTTTGTACACAAGACACTGTAGTCACTGGATGTGGCAATTTCAATGATCAATGCTACTTTTGTCTTCTTTTCTTGGACCACTATATCCAGTTTTTTAGCATCTATCTTTTGAACTGTTGGTAATGGGTGATCTCATGTGATATAAACTTCGTCATTTTCTGTGATGCTTTGTGGCTCATGTTTTCAGTGCTTTTCAGCCACTTTGATACCATAATGTTTGCACAATCCCCAGTGCAACAGTCTTGCCACATTATTACACATTTCAGTAAAGAGTCATTCTGCTATTAGTGTGTAGCAACCAGCAACAAGGTGTGTGACTGTTTCTAATTCGGTTTTACAAAACCTACATTTGTCTGTTTCTCCCACGTGTTCAATGGACTTTGTAAACCAGCGTGTCCATAGCCCACTATCTTGGGCTACCAATATTAACCTTTCATCTCTTGGTTTGAATTCACTTCTACTTAACCATTCCTGTGTTCGTTCCTGATCAATTTGAGGTTCTTCCAGAAGTTTTCTATACTTGCAACAATATTTATGCTTTTTCCACATTTCTTGCCTTCTCATCTGGTCCTTCACCTTATATTCTTTCTTTTGTTTTTTAACACATTCAGTTGCTGCCTGGTTTTTATCTACTTCTGGTTTGATCTCCATTCCTGCTTGACATCAATATGCTTCATCTTAGATTTATTCTCCTCATGTTTCAAAACTTTCACTACATTTGGATCTTGTGAGGTCAGTAGATATGTGTGGAGTCCCACGATTGCAGATCTATACATGTAATCAATTTCAAGGAGGCCCATCCCTCCTTTGGAACAGGGAGTATATAATCTTGGTATACAGTAATTTTTATAAATCATTTGGTGAGCATGAAGCATCCTTCTTGCTTTAATATCCAATCTATCCAACACTTTTTGGGGCCAGTCAATAACTCCAAAACTGTAACCTAGGACAGGAAGAGAAAATTGGTTTATAGATTGGATCTTGTTCCTAGATGTCAATGCTGTTCTCAGGATTAATTTAAGTCTTCTAAAGTATTCCTTACTGAGTTGTATTCACATTTGTTCATGTTTTATTGCTGATCCTTCTTCAATTCCCAAATATTTATACACTCCCTCTTGCTCAAGTTCTTTTATATCACATTCTTGTGCCAGACTGATGTTTTCCTGGTGCTGCAGATTTCCTGCTTTAAAGGTTGCTTTTGCACATTTATCAAAACCACATGACATTCTATCATCATCTGAAAAAGTTTTGACAACCTGCAGCTGTGCTTTCAGTTCCTCATCTGATGAGCTATACAGTTTTAAATCATCAACAAAGAAAAGATGAGAAGTCATTAGACTTTGTTGTTTTCTAGGAGCCAAATTGTAGCCATGACCTAAGCTGTTGAGTAAACAGCTTAATGGGTTAAGGGCAAGGCAGAATAGCAACAGTGACAGAGAGTCAACCTGGAATATCCCCCTTTTAATTTTTATCCCTGGGATAACAATTTGTCCTTTATCATGGCTTAATTGCAAAGTGGTCTGCCATTATTTCATGGTTACTGTAATGTCGTCAGTGTAGGGTGTATCTTATACATTTTTAAGCCCTCTTTTATCCATGAATGTGGGATACTATCAAATGCTTTTTTGTAGTCAGTCCATGCCATACTTAGATTCTTCCCCTTTTTATAGTTCTTCACTATGACTTTATATAACAACACATGATTCTTTGTTCCATATGACTTTCTTTTATTGCCCTTTTGTTCTACTGCCATAATTGAGTTTTCTTCTAAATGACTATAAACTCTGTCTGTGTCAGTTCCCATGTATAGTTTATACATCGTTGGAAGGCAAGTTATTGGTCTATAAATTTTAGGGTAGCTTGCAGGTTCACTCTTAAGTAAGAGCATTGTTTTGCCTGTTGTTAGCAAGTGTGGTGCCTGTTCAGGGCGCACATATAAATATACTTACTCATGGTTAATCCTCGTGCAAAGATGTTAATACTTTTAACCAAACGTTAGGTACTGCATCTGGGTCTGGGGTTTTCCAGTTGAAGCTTTTCTTAACTCTGTTTCAATCTCGCTGGCTGTTACTTCATCCCATTTAATATCCTGTACCTTTAAACTTCTTATTCTTTCTTTTACTTCATCGATCCGTTTAGCATCTTTGTTATGTTCCACAGGATCTTCATAGATATTTCTCCAAAATGTATTTTGGTTTTATAATGTTAGCTTTCGGTGGAATGCGATTCATAAATATAAAAAAATAAGTAGATGAGGGGGCTACACCCCCTCACCCCCAATGTGGGGGGTTTTTCCCCTCACCCCCCCAACTATATATATACTAACTCCAGGATCACACTACAGTGGGGAAAACGGCATATACATTTTATTTGCCCATCAGTACTTACATACAGTGAAATGTGACTCAGTGAAATGAGTTTTCAGTGACTTGAGCTTTCAGTGATTTTTTTTGAGGGTGAATTGAAATTCAGTGAAATGAGTTTTCAGTGAATCAAAGCAAACCCATACATACATACATATCTAAGAATAGGTCCATAGGTTAGTACTAGGCTAACTGTCCTCATGGGCCATTTAAGCCTAGCCAATTACCCCATGTGAGAATCAAACCCTGCACCTTGTATCTGCAAGGTAAACAACTTAACCAGTATGCCAACCTCCCACCCCTCTAAAAAAGCTCTGCTAAGCATTATTCTATTTTTTCATCCATGTTTTGATTTTATAAAATACTTCTTGAACTAAATGCTGTAGGATATTTTTGCATCTGTAAATATGTATATGTTTTATAGTATATCCTTGTATCTGTAAATGTGTTTTGGTCCTTACTTATATGAACATTTTCATCCGGGGTCTGCCTGAAAATGGTCCATTAAGATCAGTGCACTACCCTGGTGAACACATATAAATAAACACATAAATACCTGACTGTGGTGCACCTTTCTGTACAGTTCAAACTGCAGCAAACAAGCATGGACTTTCTCTTGCTCTTATTTTTAGTTTTAATTTTAGTTTAGCAGGTGAACAGGAGTACTAGGACCCTTTTTCAGTCAAGGCCTAGTTACAGTAGACATTATATAAAATCACACAGAACAAGGCAGTATACATAAAAAAACAATGTTAGGCAAAACCCTGAACCACAGCAAAGTATATACAAGAACATAGTCGTGTCACATTTGTAAGAGATACCATTGTGAGATCACCCAGTGAGTAACTCCATTACCCATTTTTACAAGTCGTACTAGAATATTTTAGATAATTGCACAGAGACATTTGCATGCATGTTCTTAACACAGTGTTCCCTTAACTGCCTGGTAAAGAACTCAAAAGTCTCCTTCAGCAACAAGGAAGGATTTCCAAGTGAAATCACCCCTTAACAGAGAAAGCCATGGATGAATAAATAAGGAAACAATACAGTACAATTAAGGAAGTAGTCGTTCCTTGAAAAAACTCTGAAGAGTCTTGGCTCTCCACTTGAGAGTAAAAATGTAATACATAGGACTTAAATGACCTAGATTAAACAGTTTATAGGTTATGATGTTTCTAATAAGAAGGTTGTCAGGCATACAAATGCCATTCTGCCTTTTGTCCAGAATGCACCTCAATATACTATGCTGTGCATATTTAGACTGAGTAATGCTCAGGATTCATGTTTGTCTCTTTAGGATACAAAATCACTGATCATCCATAATAGGACGTCAATGAATACGTTCTGCATTTTTACTGGTCCACTTTACAAGTCTAGTTTGAGATAATACCAGTGTGTAACCAAGTATACCCCATCAAAGTCAGGCTTTCTCAGATTTGTTTCAGCATTTTTCTTCTTTTTTGAAGGCATGCATGTTGTGATTTGTTTCAATTTTTTTAAAGGCATACATTCTGAGATTTGCTTCAGTATTCTTGAAAGGGCATCGTTACCTTTCTTTGTGGCTTTTATGGTTGCTTTTTATTTCGGCTGGCAATGTGAGAAAGTATAGTATAAATCATGTTACATATCAGCTCCTGTCTCTGCAAACAAAGAGGAATAGTCAAGAAACCCCTAAGGTATCCAATTTGGCAGGACTAGACGAAATCTCTGAGATATAAGGAAGAGTACAGCATAATTCTTTCTTTATATTTTCCAGAACAGTGATACTGAGAGTCGATTACGGAAAGTGCTGAACAGACAAGGAATCCTAACTTTTAACTCAAAAGATTTAGGCACCCTTGACATTTTCCACACTGCATGGTTAAGCATTGCAGTAAAACACTGGAGAATAACACCCTCCCTTTCCTTACTTACTGTAAAATGAAGAGCTTAGAAAATCAGTGTCTTGGCAGAAAAGGGGTCATGAACAAAGGTTTGCTAAAACCTTTTGATTTATGATAAAATAAATGATTCTGGTGCAGGAGTAGTTGTAGCCAAGCAATTTAAAGCAACAGCACCAGTTAATGAAAGCATTCATTTTATTACTGTAATTATGTCATATTAGAGCAACAGCTGCTGAACTGTGTTTTACATTTTAGTTTTAATTATTTTTTTCCTGTACAGTTCTTTTCCATGAATGATATTTAGGTGGTTGTTTCTATCTAGTTTATTTTTTTTTGATACAAGTGGAATGAAGATTCCATCCTTTTCTTTGGCCGTAGTGTACTAAAAGGGAAAGCAGTGCAAACAGTGAAAAAAAAGGAGTGCTGACACATTTTTAAAGCAGGTGTACAACATATAGACTCTATTAAAAGTAAAGATTGCCAGTCACTATTAAGTAACTGTAAAAGGCAAAATTAAGTCTGCTCATATAGTTTAAGTAGTGTAAAAACATTTAGTATGGTAAACACTTTCTGGCTAATTAGCAAAACAGTCCTTAAAGGTATTTAAATATACAACAAAACAACAGAGAACGTTACGAATATGAGCTGTTGTCAAGCCACATCCTGCAGTCCTGGACATGATTTCATCAGTCTAAAGCTGCATATGCCATGACTGAATGAGTCTGTTAATCAGTATAGTGCTCCAGGACTGCCTACAGGGAGAGCCAACTGAGTGTACTGAGTTTTACTTGGTTGAAACATAAAGAAAGTAGTAGTGCTGTGACCCACTAAAAATCAATACATTTTCTTAAAAGCTGTATTATTCCTTTACTCAGATTATTAAACTGCACCTTTTCCTGCATATATATGCTTTTCAGAAACAGGATTATTTGAATGCGATTGTATATTCTGCAACCAGGAATGTTGTTGTTGTTTGTCTTTCGGCTTTTCCCAGTAAGGGGTCGCCACAGCGGAACTCCGGTCCACTAATGATTGGCAGTAGATTTTTACGAAATGTCGAGGTGCCAACTCGACGCCCAACCTTCAACAAAGGCACGCCCATTTACACACACATGTCTTTCGAACACTACCCAAGCACGGGGAGGACATGCAGACTCCACACAGAAGGCACTCCCAAGCCCAGCCGAGAATCAAACAGGAGAACCTCTTGCTGTGAGGTAACAATGCTACTGCCGTACCACCGCAGCATTATAATTAAGCTTAAAACTTCAGGTTATTAATCCACTCTGGCACATTAGCTCTAAAATCAATCATATATCTGCCCAGTTAATTACTGAAGTATACTGTTGCACTATTATATTATATTATATTATATTATATTATATTACATTATATTATATTATATTATATTATATTATATTATATTATACTCAAAAATATTTGTAATATAGGCTGGTATTCATAGTTGTTGCTTAAACTTGTTAAAGATATCAGCAAAGTCTGCAAGTGAGTGTCACTAGGCAGTAATTCTTAGAGACCATTTACAGTAACATGCAATGCCAGTGATTTAGTGTAAGCAAATTAACTATAATGAGATATAAATGAGAAATTGTGTAAAGTGGCATATGCTAACAAAGTGTTCTTGTGATTTATAGTTGAATACCCACATACGTCCATTGTAAAAAGCATTGTTGTACATCTTCTATCTACTTTGCAAACCTAGTAAACTTCTGAAAAAAGAACATATTGACACAGCTCCCATAACTATTTCCTCAGCGATCCTTTTCCTTACCCCTTCAGTAGTTTTACCATGTATGCACAAGCACTAAATGACATTAGTAGAAGGTATTTCCCCCCAACAATCCCATCAGTAGTTTTACCATGTATGCACAAGCACTAAATGACATTAGTAGAAGGTATTTCCCCCAATGATCCCATCAGTAGTTTTACCATGTATGCACAAGCACTAAATGACATTAGTAGAAGGTATTTCCCCCCAACAATCCCATCAGTAGTTTTACCATGTATGCACAAGCACTAAATGACATTAGTAGAAGGTATTTCCCCCCAACAATCCCATCAGTAGTTTTACCATGTATGCACAAGCACTAAATGACATTAGTAGAAGGTATTTCCCCCCAACAATCCCATCAGTAGTTTTACCATGTATGCACAAGCACTAAATGACATTAGTAGAAGGTATTTCCCCCAATGATCCCATCAGTAGTTTTACCATGTATGCACAAGCACTAAATTACATTAGTAGAAGGTATTTCCCCCCAACAATCCCATCAGTAGTTTTACCATGTATGCACAAGCACTAAATGACATTAGTAGAAGGTATTTCCCCCCAATGATCCCATCAGTAGTTTTACCATGTATGCACAAGCACTAAATGACATTAGTAGAAGGTATTTCCCCCAATGATCCCATCAGTAGTTTTACCATGTATGCACAAGCACTAAATGACATTAGTAGAAGGTATTTCCCCCCAACAATCCCATCAGTAGTTTTACCATGTATGCACAAGCACTAAATGACATTAGTAGAATGTATTTCCCCCAATGATCCCATCAGTAGTTTTACCATGTATGCACAAGCACTAAATGACATTAGTAGAAGGTATTTCCCCCAATGATCCCATCAGTAGTTTTACCATGTATGCACAAGCACTAAATGACATTAGTAGAAGGTATTTCCCCCAATGATCCCATCAGTAGTTTTACCATGTATGCACAAGCACTAAATGACATTAGTAGAAGGTATTTCCCCCCAACAATCCCATCAGTAGTTTTACCATGTATGCACAAGCACTAAATGACATTAGTAGAAGGTATTTCCCCCCAACAATCCCATCAGTAGTTTTACCATGTATGCACAAGCACTAAATGACATTAGTAGAAGGTATTTCCCCCCAATGATCCCATCAGTAGTTTTACCATGTATGCACAAGCACTAAATGACATTAGTAGAAGGTATTTCCCCCCAACAATCCCATCAGTAGTTTTACCATGTATGCACAAGCACTAAATGACATTAGTAGAAGGTATTTCCCCCCAACAATCCCATCAGTAGTTTTACCATGTATGCACAAGCACTAAATGACATTAGCAGAAGGTATTTCCCCCCAATTATCCCATCAGTAGTTTTACCATGTATGCACAAGCACTAAATGACATTAGTAGAAGGTATTTCCCCCCAACAATCCCATCAGTAGTTTTACCATGTATGCACAAGCACTAAATGACATTAGTAGAAGGTATTTCCCCCAATGATCCCATCAGTAGTTTTACCATGTATGCACAAGCACTAAATGACATTAGTAGAAGGTATTTCCCCCAGTGATCCCATCAGTAGTTTTACCATGTATGCACAAGCACTAAATGACATTAGTAGAAGGTATTTCCCCCCAATGATCCCATCAGTAGTTTTACCATGTATGCACAAGCACTAAATGACATTAGTAGAAGGTATTTCCCCCAATGATCCCATCGGTAGTTTTACCATGTATGCACAAGCACTAAATGACATTAGTAGAAGGTATTTCCCCCCAACAATCCCATCAGTAGTTTTACCATGTATGCACAAGCACTAAATGACATTAGTAGAAGGTATTTCCCCCAATGATCCCATCAGTAGTTTTACCATGTATGCACAAGCACTAAATGACATTAGTAGAAGGTATTTCCCCCCAATGATCCCATCAGTAGTTTTACCATGTATGCACAAGCACTAAATGACATTAGTAGAAGGTATTTCCCCCAATGATCCCATCAGTAGTTTTACCATGTATGCACAAGCACTAAATGACATTAGTAGAAGGTATTTCCCCCCAACAATCCCATCAGTAGTTTTACCATGTATGCACAAGCACTAAAATGACATTAGTAGATGGTATTTCCCCCCATCAGTAGTTTTACCATGTACGCACAAGCACTAAAATGACATCAAAAGTTATTTCCCCAGTGATCCATTCAGTAATTTGACCATGTATCTCCAAGCACTAAATTGACACCAAGATAAATGATTTTCCCTATCAACCCCTTCAGTAGTTTGTCCATGTATGCACAAACACTAAAATGAAACCAAAATATTTTTATCTCATTCTGAGGTGTTTCATATTACTTTCCAATATTTCAAAGTCTGCAGTTTCCCTATAAATTTGCAGCATAACTCCACTTATCTATGGTACTGTTAAACAATATTCATGTAACTTCAGGGTCCTTTATGTGTTTTGTATGCAAATGATGCCCTTTTACATTTATCTCTAAGAATCAGAGTTAATACTTCAATGCCTAAGATGAATTATCCTCATAGTAATTCTACCCCTAATGCTTATGCCTTAAGTAAGTTAAAGTTTCAATAGTTCATAGGTGTTTACTAGGCTGACGACCACAAGGGCCTTTTTAAGCCTAGCCATGCATCCCAAATAGGTTCATAGGTGTTTACTAGGCTAACAACCACAAGGGCCTTTTTAAGCCTAGCCATGCATCCCAAATAGGTTCATAGGTGTTTACTAGACTAACGACCACAAAGGCCTTTTTAAGCCTAGCCATGCATCCCAAATCTCTGACAAGTTCTGATACCCTTGATAAGTGTACGCATGGGCCTGGGAGATAAACAATTTACAGGTTACTTGTGTCCATTAGAGACATAGGTGCCAAACCAGGAATGAATTTCCGGTTTCCCATCCAATTGTCCAAGTTGCACTTGAATTGGGTTAGGGAGGAACTCTGCTTCACATGGATGGGGAGACTGTTCCACAGATGTGGTAGTCTCTGAGATACATACCTATCTCTCCAGCAGGACCTATTTATATCACAGGCAAGGTTTAAGTCTTTAGAATGGGTAATTTTGGTGCTGTTTGTTTTGTGGATATGCAGGATGTCCATCAGAGTGGGGTCTGACAATGCCCTGCATGCCAGGCATAGATCCCCCCTCAAAAGCCTGTAGGAGACAAAATACTTTGAAGCTTTGAGGTGGTCTGCATAGGATATTTTACTTACACCCTGTATTCTTTTAGTGAAGAACCTCTGTGGATGTTCCAGTTGTTGGATATGCCTGGTTAGGTGCATACCTAAGGGTATGTTTTGATGTAAGGAGGTGTTTTACCAAAATACCTCTGTGTTTCCATAGTCAGCATGAATCACATACTCTGACTTTATTTGCATATCAGAGCATTGCTGCTATTCACAAATTAATGCTACTCACAAACAAAGAGCAGGACTATGAATAGCACCCATAATTTATACATAGTCAGTCACTAAACTCATTAGCTCTACAGGTGGATAGCTTGTCCATCTAGATTTTATTTTGGAAGACATATATTAGAAAGAATACTTTGCAATGAAATACAGTTAAGAAATTAAATTCATTTCTTGCTCATCATACCAGCTACAGTGAATTTGTATAAAGTCATGTGATGTACCACCAGGATCCTCTCCTGAACCTAAATTTCAATAACTAATAGCCAAAGAAGTGATATAATGCTCAAATTGCTAGAATTCAGTTTCTTCCAAGTTCTGTTACATAAACTACTCCCCTTTTTTGATAACAACAGTGTATATGACCACTTCTTTTTTTTTCCCAAAATCTCTTTATTTCAATTTTCTTTTTTCAAATAATAACAACAATATGGTATCTCAAAAACACAAATAAACAATACAAACACTTCTTAAAGTTCATGGGTTCATAGGCAGGTACTAGGCTATTGACCCTAGGGCCTATATAAGCCTAGCCAAAAAAGGTTCCCTGGCTTTCGCCACCCAAGAAAATTATTTTCCTGTGCCCCTGTCAAGAAGAGCCACAGAAGTGATCCCTGGGGTGAATTTCCTATTTCCCATCCAATCATCAAGATTTTTCTTGAAAAGTCCTACTGAGGAGCTCTACTTGACATAGATAGGTAGTCTGTTCCAAAGTATGGGAAGTCTCTGGGACAGGAATCTATCCCTCCAGCATGTTCTGTTTACTGTGGTGACAAGGTTCAGGTCCCTACAGCGTGTAGCTCGGAGGGATTGGGATTTCTTTAAGTGGAGCATGTCCAATAGCTCTGGGTTTGACATAGCTTTGTATGTTAGGCAGAGATCGCCTCTGAGTAGGTGATATGAGACGGAGTAAAGCTGGAGTTTTTTGAGACTGTCTGCATAGGGCATCTGTTTGAAGCCAGTAATCCTCTTTGTGAGGTACTTCTGTGGTCTTTCCAGTTGTTATAGATGTCTTGTGAGGTACATACCAAAATGGGCACTGTACTCTATAATGGGTCTAATGAGTGATGAGTAGAGGGAACAATGGCATCTTTTTCCCTGGATGAGAAACCTTTTGTGATGAGGTGTGCCACATAGAAGGATTTCCTGACCACTGTGGAGATGTGATTGTCAAAGGAGAGACTACTGTCCACCTGTGTCCCAAGGTCTCTTATCATACCTTCGGTGTTAAGTAGACGACCACCTGTGAGGTAGTTCATGGGTACAGAGTTTTTACCAAAGGGGATGACAATATACTATTTGGCATTGAGCTTCAGGCCATGGCTTTGACACCAGGCATCTGTCTCAGTGAGGCCCTTTTGTAGTATGTCCACATCATTAGGAATTTCACTTATGGCTCCTAGTTTGCAGTCATCTGCAAACTTCATTAGCCAAAGACCTTTTGTGTTAGCCTATACTTCAGAGAAGTAGATACCAAACAGGAGAGGACTCAAGACTGAACCCTGTGGTACTCTACTTGTCACTGGTCTGAAGTTAGATTTGGAGTCCGCTACTTTCACAGTATGGGTTCTGTCCATGATCCAGTTGGCAACCCATATTGTGACATAGGGATTTATACCTAGTTTAGTGAGCTTATCTATAATTCCAGAGTGAGGGATGGTGTCAAAAGCCTTGGTGAGATCTAGATAGGCTGTGTGAACCACCTTACCCTCATCTATGACTTTGGTGACTGCTTCTAAGAAGTCAATCAGATTTAGGAGACATGATCTGCCTTTCACAAACCTGAACTGGGTGGGGTCCAGAGTTTGTAGATTACCAATGTCTTTGTTTATGAGTTCCATGATGATACATTCCATGGCCTTGAAGACCAGGCTCGTCAGGCTAATGGGGTGGTAGTTCCTGGGGTCCGTCATGGCTCCCCCTTTGTGGAATGGAATAACCATCACAGTGCACCATTCAGTGGGCACAAAGCATGAGGGGAGGTTATGACTGAACATAGTACTGAGGTGGGGTGCCAGTTTGTTCTGTAGTTTGTGTAGAACGCAGCATGGGATATTGTCAGGTCCCATGGATGCTGTTTTCTTGGCTTTGGAGAGTGTGGGTTTTACCTGTGCAGCGGTGATTACAGGAACTTTGCATTCTCTCAGTATAGAGATGAGCCCTCTAGGGGGTGAGAGGGGGGGGTAAAGTTAGCACTGAACCTATCTGCCAGGATGTTGGCAATATCAGTTGGTTCTGTATATTTAGTGTCATTGTGCTGTAACTCAGAGCAAATCTGAGTGTTGCCCTTGAGATTCTTGATATAGCTATAGAATGCTTTGTGGTTGTCTTTAGAGTCAGTGGCAATTTTGTTTTCGTAACTATCTATCTTTGGAGGATTTTATGAGGGATCTCTGCTTCTTACTGAGGTTGACCAGGGAGTTTGTCCAGTCATGGGATTTTACTCCTTTTTGCAACAGTTTCTTTCTTCTGTTGTAGAGTTTGTTTATGGCAGAGGACCACCAGATTGGCTTCCTTTTTTTGGAGGATAGCATCTTAGTTCTGTTAGGGATAGCACAATCCATGCATTCATGTAAGTGCTTATAAAGTGCATTTGTGTAGGATTCAGCAGTTGTACCTCTATTATCCGTCTGCATGGGTGTCACGAAGTTTGCCACGTCGGTCTTAAGAAGTGTGAAGTTGGCTTTGGAGAAGTTTTTTACGGTGGTTTCCCTAATTGGGGGTGGGGGCGGGATGTGGATGTCTAGGGTGATTAGCTTGTGGTCAGATCTGATCAACGAGGAATTGACCTCTGGTGTGGAACACCGGTCGCCCATGTTGGTAATGACCAGGTCTAGGATATTGCTGCCCCTGGTGTAAATAAGTTGATCCAAGGCATTGGAATTTTTGAATTCCAGAAAACGTTGAGCAAAAGACTTGGTACATGAGTAGTTTTCCCAGTTAATGGTGGGGTAGTTGAAATTGCCCATTATTAGGGTGTTGGGTTGTACCCTAATATTTTCCAGTGTATCAAGAAATGAGGCTTGGGAATCCTGGGGCATGGTGGGGGGGTCTGTAGCAAGCTACAGGTTGAACTGCAGTCTTGCCCAGAGTTAGCTGCACTTGGATAATCCCAGATGCATTATGCTGTGCAACTAGTCTGGAGGTATGGATATCCTTAATGAATATGGACAAGCCTCCACCTTTAGTGCTTTGTTCCGGGTTAGGTGGCCGAAAGGTGTGGTATGAATTACAGCCTGGTAATGCAGGGGTGCTCTCTGGAGCTTTGAACCAGGTCTCTGTCACTGCACAGATGTCAATGTTCTCCATTTTAAGGAGTGCCTCGAGTGAGTGCATTTTGAGGTTTAGACTTCTAGCATTGAGTAGCATTACCCTCATATTTTGCTTGCTTGTACCTGTTACAGTGGTGAATTTGTCATTTGAACCTTACCTAAAAAAGGCACTATAGGGGTGGCAAGAGCCTTAGCCAGTATCCAGAATCCCAAAGGCAACAGGTCCAGGCCATTTCTGGCAAAGCATCGTGGTCTGTTGATCATGTCATCCCAGGCAGACAAATACTGGATCCCCTTGGAATGACACCAGAAGCTTAGCCAATTGTTGAAGTCAATCATTTTGTCCTTGTACTGTGGTATCATTCTGGGTGATGGCAGGATGTTACTCAGAGCTAGGGTTATACCTGCCTGGGCTACAAGATTGGAGAGCTTCTCCATGTCTCTTTTCATGTAGTCCATGGAGGTACATCTCAGGTCATTCACACCAACATGGACAATGACAGAGTCATATTTGTACTTGTGGAGTGACCTGAGTGCATGCAGTATGTTGTGGTTCCTGGCACCAGACAGGCAGCTGACAGTAACTTTCCTCCTTGTTTAACCTGGTGAGTGGAACATCAGTGGCCTGACTATAGTCACCTATGTCTAGAGTGTTGAGTATATTGTTATGCCTTATGGGCTGTGGTTGAGTGGCACACTGAGTTTGTGGGCTGTGTCATTTGGGTTGTGTTGGGGGGGTGAAATTTGCTTGTGTTTCTGCTTTGGAGGTCCAAGATACTTGGGCAGGTTTTTATTGAGAGCCTCTACGAATGTAGGTGCGTGTTTTGTGTTTCTATGTGTGCGGTTTGGTGGTGTAGGTTTTGAGGGACTATGTGATGAGTGTGGTGTTGTGCAAGTGTTTACCTTCTCTTGACTGTCTAGTCCAGTCTTGGGTGAAGAGAGCTTTGCTTCCAGTTTGGCTATATAAGTGCATCTCTCACAGGTTGTAGTGTTGGGTGGTAGGAGGAGACGGTTGTCTGTGTACATGAGGTAACTGCCCCAAGATGCCCAGATTCATCAGGTAGACAGGAGAAATCACCGGGGCCTGGATAGGTGCTTATTTATTAAGTACTAAAAACTGCTTTCCTCTAGACAAGTGAGGAAAGTTGAGTGTTGTAGTAATTTGCAGCTTATTTAGTGCTTACAACAAGTTCTGAACAAGTGCAGAGTTCAAAGAAACAGATTTGAGTGCTGAAACTAAAAAACTGGCTAGTTCTAAGAAACAAAATTAAGCTGGAAGGCTTCCCTCCAACACAGAAAGGCTAGGGGGCTCAGAAGCCTACAAACAGTCTAAACCACTTACAGGAAAGGCAGGAAACAAGCTCAACATTTTTTTTTATCTTTTCTTTCCCAGATGCTCTCTTTGTACAAAGTACGAGTGGCTGAAATTAGAATATGATCTCACTGCACTCAGTTGAGTGAGCAAATGAGATGGGCCAAAAGGAGTATCCAAATACAAATTTACAAGAGGGGCTGGCAGTTTCAAAGCCACCAAGGTCAACACCAAAACAAAAGTGACAAAACAGTTACTCATTTCTTAACTAAGCTTCACACTGATGAGTTTCTGCTATATGTAAACACATCATCCATCCATCCATAGCCCTCTTTTTTTTCCCATTTTTGTGCATGGGGTTGAGGTGTCACGTCAACAGTGACCATCATCTGTAGGCCAATATCCAGACTGATAGGAGGCTAGCCTCGCTGTGGTTGCTATTATGTACCAAAGACACGCACACACTCTCACACCTATAGCCACGTTAGAGTGTGTTGTACACCTACCACATATCTTTAGAATATGGGAGGAAACCAGAGCACCTGGAGGAAACTCACACAAAGTCAGGTAAGACACACAGAAGGCACCCAAACCAAAATTGGACCAGAGAACCTTTTACTATGATTCAACAGCTCTATTTGCTATGCTGATGTGCCACTCACTATCTATGGACTCAGAAACATTTTTCACCTCACTGTAAGCAATTTGGTGTGACCAGCATTCACACTTGTATACAGATTGGGGGTGATTCAAAGACACACTGAGAAAAAGAGTGGAAATCTGAGAAATTATAATAATATGCAAACGGTGGTATAATGATGTGGTAAGGAACAGGGCTGGCCTTAGGCCAAATAATGTCCCGCTGTCTTGGGAAAACTGCAGTAAACTATAACAAGAGTTGTTATGCCTTACACAGCTCAAGAAACTTGTGTGAGAAACAGTGTTACAAATTACAAGGCATTCATGAGAAACATTGTTACAAAGTACAAGGCATTCATGAGAAACATTGTTACAAAGTACAAGACATTCTCCTACTTGCTGTCTTGCTTCAGCTGTAGCTACAGGTTGTACTGGTGGATCTGATTACACTTCCAATAATGCAGTTTCACTCCACGTATACAGCTGAAAGTGTTAGCTGCTTATGCTCCAATAGTGGTCAGTTGCTGCTGATGAGTGCTAGGTAGGGCTTTCAAACAAAAACTGAGGTTAGATTAACTGATTTTGTGTATCACTCCAGTTACTGTAGAAAAAAAATAATTAGCGACTACATTTTCGCCTGTTTATACAGCTCTGCATTCTATTTAAACTGTTTTTGTGTTGATTAACTGTTTTGCACTTTTAAAAAAGTTATTTGTTGCTTAATTTTACCTGTAGGCTAACACACTCAAGTGCGCTAGCCGTTTAAAAGCATTTATAGCATTTACTGTCTGTTTTTCCTCTGTTTTCTGCAAAAAAAAAAAAAAAGAAAAAAAATCTTGTTTTCCCACCTTACTGAACTAGAATAGTCCAGTCTTCAGAGTTTGCTGATCTCTGGGCTTTGGCTTGGTTCCTGTGCTATTCCATATCCTTATTTGGATAAAGGGAAGCTTCTTTGTTCACCAGTGGGAGTGGGGAGCACTGAGCAGCCTATTTGTCCCTAGAGCAGTGGTTCCAGCCAGAAACTTGTAGTCTATTGGCCATTTTGGGTCAATTCCTAGCTCTTTTCAACCCCCTGCTATAAAGCCCGCTTTAGCTCGCTTTTGTGTGATTTAGCGCGGAGTTGCCCATAGAGCACCATCGGGCAGCGCCGGTTAAACTAGGTTAAACTAGGTTAAACTATTTCTGGCTCCGTAAAGTCTGCTCTTCAATTTTTCCCTTAGAACTTCTGTACTTGCAATCTAAACAGTCTATTCTCTATCTCAAAAGCTCAACACTTGCTCCTAAAGCATTTTTATATAGGTAAAGTACTTGTATACTAAACAAAGTACTACATTAGCCTAGAATCCCCTTGAGTACCCATTTCCCTATAGGTCCCTTCTGACTCAGTTACACAGCAAACTTTTTCACTTTTTCTAGCATGTCGAAGGGTCAGTTGCTAGCGTCCTCTCCTGTTCAGCTGGTGAATCTGGGCATCTTGAGGCAATGTTACAATTGCCTCATGTACACAGACAACCCACTCCTTCTCCCACAAAACACAAATACATGTAAGAGATGCAACTATATAGCCAAACTGGAGGCTGAGCTCTCTCAACTCAGGACTGGCAAGACCAGACAGGAGGAGAAGGAAACCACGCACACCACAAACCCAGTTTCACATAGAACTATCACAACTGCAAAACAAACACATAAACACACAAAGACATACTCGGAGGCACTGATCAAAATCTACCAAAACTACAGAGGCCTCCAAAGCAGACACCCAAGCAACTGCCACCTCAAGACATAAGACATGCAACACATAGTTCTCAAAGTCAGTGTGCTAAACAGTCACAGCCCTTAAGGCCAAACACAATGCCAGACACACTTGTTATAGGTGACTCCATAGTCAGACACACTGACGTCCCACTCACCAGACTGAACAAGGAAAAGATCACAGTAAGCTGCCTGTCAGGCACTAGAATCCGCCACATAACACAAGCACTCAGGTCACTCCACAGCAAGTACAAGTATGACTCAGT
This sequence comes from Protopterus annectens, assembly GCF_019279795.1. Taxonomy (NCBI): domain Eukaryota; kingdom Metazoa; phylum Chordata; order Ceratodontiformes; family Protopteridae; genus Protopterus; species Protopterus annectens. The sequence continues at coordinate 1,674,470,260 of NC_056729.1, forward strand.
CATTGTCCATGCCGGTGTGAACGACCTGAGACATACCTCCCTGGACTACATGAAAAGAGACATAGAGGAGCTCTCAGATTATGTAGCCCAGGCCGGTATGACCCTGACCCTGAGCAGTATCCTACCCTCACCAAGAATGATGCCACAATACAGAGACAAAATGATCAGCTTTAATAATTGGCTTAATTACTGGTGTCATTCTAAGGGGATTCAATGTCTGTCTGCCTGGGATGACATGCTTGACAAGCCACGCTGCTTCGCAAGGGACGGCTTGCACCTGTCACCCCTGGGCTTCCGGATATTGGCAAAGGCTCTTGCCACCCCATAGTGCCTTTTTAGGCAAGGCTCAAATGATAAACCTACCGCCCTAGAAAAAAAAAATGAAAAAACTAAGGGTAATACTGCTCAATGCCAGAAGTCTAAACCTCAAGATGCATGCCCTCGAAGCCCTCCTCAGTATGGAGAACATCGATGTCTGTGCTGTGACTGAAACCTGGTTCAAGGCTCCTGAGAGCACCCCAGCACTATCAGGTTATACCTCATATCATGCGTTCCGGCCCCAAAATCCGGACCGAACCACAAAAGGAGGGAGAGTATCCATATTCATAAAGGATACCCACACCTCCAGGTTAGTGGCAATGCACGAAGCATCGGAGACCATCCAGGTGCAATTAACCATAGGTAAAACTGCCCTACAGTTTGTAACATGCTACAGACCACCTTCTCAAACTCAGGAAACCCACACAGCCTTCCTGAAGACACTGGAGAGTATGAATGTCTCTCCAAACACCATCATATTGGGTGACTTCAACTACCCAAACATAGACTGGGAACATTACTCAAGCCCCAACACCCTAGCCTAAAGGTTCCTTGAGTTCATAAACTCAAATGCTATGGAACAACTAGTCACCATTCCCACAAGAGGAGAAAATATACTAGACCTGATCATCACAAACATGGGGACAAAATGCTCCACACCGGAAGTATATCCCTCATTGGTGAGATCAGACCATAAATTAATCTCACTGGAGATCCACATCCCACCCCCAGCAAAAAAGACCACAGTGAAGAACTTCTCAAAAGCAAACTTCACACTTCTTAAGACTGGAGTGGTATCCTTCAAGGCCCCCAAGCCAGTGGAAACCACAACCCACGCTGCCGAAACCCTTACAAATGCCTTCTACGAGCACCTCCAGGAATGTATGGATCAAGCAATCCCTAATAAAATCAAGACCCTTTCCACCAAAGGCAGGCGCCCAGTCTGGTGGACCCCAGCCATAAACAAACTCTACAACAAGAGGAGAAAGCTACTACATGACAGAGCAAAATCCCTAAAAGGGAAGGCATCTCTGATCAATACTAGCAAAAAACTACGATCACTCATAAAATCATCCAAGGCCAACTTTGAGAGAAAAATCGCTAATGACACAAAAGATAATCATAAAGCCTTCTTTAGCTATGTTAGAAACCTGGGTGGAAACTCCCAGATATGCTCAGAATTAGTCCAAAATGATAAAAAAATCACGGAACCCACAGACATTGCCAACATACTGGCAGACAGGTTCAGTGCAAATTTCTTCCCCTCCCCCCCAAAAGGAGAAATATCTATCCCACCAGAGTCTAGCCTCCCAAACATCTCAGATGCCCAGGTGAGAGCTGCTCTCTCTAAAGCAAAAAACACAGCATCAATGGGATCGGACGGTGTCCCCAGCTGTGTGCTACACAAACTCAATGAGGAACTAAACCCACACATAAGGCTGCTGTTTAATCTTAGCCTTACTACAGGATACGTACCCAAAGAATGGTGTAGGGCAACTGTGGTCCCACTCCACAAAGGCGGCGCTTCTACGGACCCTGGAAATTACCGCCCCATAAGCTTGATGAGCCTTGTCTGCAAAGGTATGAAGAGGATCATAATGGAACTCATAAATAAAGACATTGGGGACCTACAGACACTGGATCCTACCCAATTTGGCTTTGTCAAGGGCAGATCCTGCCTCTTGAACTTGGTCGACTTTTTCGAAACAGTCACTAAGGCCATTGATGAGGGTAAGGCAGTTCACACAGCCTACCTTGACCTAGCAAAAGCGTTCGACACAATACCCCACTCGGGCATCATAGAAAAACTCACCAGCTTAAATGTAAACCCATATGTCACAAGATTTGTTGCAAACTGGCTCAAGGACAGAACACACAGGGTTAGAGTTGCTGGTGCCATGTCAGACTCTAAGCCGGTCACGAGCGGTGTCCCACAGGGCTCAGTCCTGGGCCCCCTCTTGTTCGGCATTTATTTTTCTGAAGTGCAGGCAAACATAGGGGGATTGTGGCTGACAAAATTTGCAGATGACTGCAAACTGGGCACCATAATTGACACTCCATCAGACACAGACATCCTTCAGAGAGGTCTCATAGAAATGGATAACTGGTGCCAGAGCCATGGCCTTAAGCTAAATGACAAAAAATGTATAGTCATACCCTTTGGGAAAAACAAGGTAACCCCTAATTACCACATAGGTGGTAATCCATTAAACAAGGAAGAAGTTATCAGGGACCTGGGGACCCAAGTTGACAGTAACCTCTCTTTTGACACTCACATTGCCAAAGTGGTTAGGAAGACCTTCTACATTGCCCACCTGATCATGAAGAGATTCACATCCAGATCAGGAGAGGTCATTGTACCCCTGTACTCTTCACTTATCAGACCAATGATTGAGTACAACGCCCCATTCGAATGTACCTTACCCGACACCTGCAGCAGTTGGAAAGACCCCAAAAGTTCCTCACCAAAAGGATAAAGGGGCTCAAACATATGTCATACGATGCCCGACTGAAGAAACTCCAGCTCTATTCAGTCGCATACTGTCTGCTCAGAGGTGATCTGTGCCTGACATACAAGGCCATGTCCAACCCGGAATTAATGGACATGCTCCACCTCAAAAAATCCAAATCCACCAGAGCCACGAGAGCAAGAGACTTAAACCTCAACACAGATATAAATAGGATGTCCTGGAGGGACAGATTCATCACCCAGAGACTCCCTACACTATGGAACAGAATCCCAGTCCATGTGAGGCAGAGCCCCTCACTGACTCTGTTCAAGAGAAATCTTGACGAGTGGATGGGAGATCATAGGTTTACCCCGGGAATCATCTCTGTATCACTGCTGGACAGAGGCACAGTAAACTAATGGGTATAGTATTCTCATCCTAAGGGGTGATGAAAGCCACACACACTCTGGCTAGGCTTATAAATGCCCTAGGGCAGATAGCCTAGTATGAACCTATGAACCTATGAACCTATAAGACAAGAGTTTAATTTGAAGGCTGGCAAATTTACTGTGTTTTCTTTTGCTTCTCTAGTTGATGTGGGATGTATGATTTATTAATGAATGCAGTTCTAAAAAGTAATTGTGCAATTATGACAGCAAGCACTAGTAAGCACAAACAAAAATGAACAGATATTGTAATGTGAGATAACTTTTGATCACTAAGACTTACGGCAGAATGTTATTAGTACAACAGTTTTGCACAGAAGTACTTGCTGCTTTCACAGATGACTTTCCCAGAGAAGGGAAACATGAGGTACGTGTACTGAATGGTGGGAGGCAGGGGTGGAGAGACAAATGATTCCACTTAGCTGAAAGAGGAAAAGCAGTAACAGAGACAGTCTAATTGGCAAATATACTGCCAAGGGCGCCGGAACCATAGAGCGAGGGGAAGCGAGCACCCCCCCCACTTTAAGGACCCAACATGGATTTGTCTAAGGACCCATGCATGTGTCGCACGCTAACATGGATTTTTTAAAAGCGCGCAGAAATGAAACTAACTAGCTGTGTTCCATTATGCTGCCCTTCTGAGTGCTAATCATTGCTGCTCCTTACGGTAACAGTAAGGTGATTCACATTTAGTTTGTTTTATGCTGCTGATCATGGTGAAGAGTTTTCTTGTTCTCTTTGTGTTCCGTTATGCTGCTGATCATGGTACAGCTGCCAGAGTTTAAGGTGTGTGTGTGTGTGTGCTATTCAGGCTCAACAGGTAACAACAGCCTGAATTCTCGACCCACACCACCACTTGTGATTCAGGGAGTTGAGTCCATAGCTCTCAATTGTCCAGATTTTCACAGAATATTTGACTCATACTTTTGGTCTGTTCCTCTTATAATTTGTGGTTTTCTGGCAAATCCGTGAGAACTGAATTTACTAAATGATAGCACTTTAAGTTTCAGTCTTCCTATCTTTTGGTAACAAAAACAATAAGTGAGGTCACTGAAAAAACAATCAGTAAAAACAAAATGAAAACTCCAGCAAAGCTAGAACCTCCACTGAGTAACCTCCTAAACCTCTTGTATCAGAGGCACATGGAATGTATACAAATGACCCTTATGAATATCAGGTGTTTCAGCTAATTGGTGATTCTGAATGCCCATGACTTGTTTTGTTGCTTTAATGGACAATTTCAGGGCAATAAAGTCAAATTCCACTAGCTGTGGCTATGCATATTTCGGCCTTGTTTTGACCTCGTCAGCACAGCACAAGCAAAGTGTTTGACTAAGTATAAGAAACACAGGGCTGTTATACCCAGCTGATGTCCATTATCATTTGGGCCACTGCAAAAATATCCCAAACAACAAACTAAAACAATAAGTGAGAAGGTCACTGAAAAAACAATCAGTAAAAACAAAATGAAAACTTCAACAAAGCTCAAACTTCCACTGAGTAACCTCCCAAACCTCTTGTATCAGAGGCACATAGGATATATGCAAATGACCCTTATGAGTTTCAGTTTATTGGCGATTCTGAATGCCCATGACTTGTTTCGTCATTTTAATGGACAACTTCAGGGAAATAAAACCAAATCCCACTAGCTGTGGATATGCATATTTCGGCCTTGTTATGACCTCGTCAGCACAGCACAAGCAGAGTGTTTGACTAAGCATAAGAAACACAGGGCTGTTATACCCAGCTGATGTCCATTATCATTAGGGTCACTGCAAAAATATCCCAAACAAACTAAAACAATACATGAGAAGGCCACTGAAAAACCAATCAGTAAAAGCAAAATGAAAACTCCATCAATTACTAATGGTTAGGATAGGAGGAAATGAGATACAAATTGTGATGTATAACCAATCTACAGGAAAGTCCCCATGAATAGATGGTATTCCTGTGGAAGTTTGGAACCTAGGAGGAAAAAACTGATAAAGATCTGGAAGGCTTTGTTTAACAGTATCTTAAGAGGAAGAGAAGTACCACCATCCTGGAAGAAAACAGTGGTAGCGTAATACCTAAAGAGGGTAAAAATCCATCAGATCCAATATTGTACAAGCCCATTTCAATCCTAAACCATGATTATAAAGTGCTCATGTCCATAATGGCTAAAAGAATGGAAAAAGTAATGCCAAAACTGATAGATATGGATCAATGTGGTTTTGTGGAGGGGAGACAAACATTTGACAACATTAACAGAACACTGATGATCCAGAGTGAAGCAGAATGTAAGAAAATACCATTGTTGTTGATAGGTCATAATGCTGAAAAATAATGAGCAGGGCATTTGCATTTCCTGAAAAAATTATAAGGTTGATTAGGAATATATATGAGGGATCGGAGGTGAAAATTAAAGTAGGTGAGGTTCTCTTTCCTCTTTACCATTTGCATTATATTTAGAACCACTGACAAAGAAAATAAGCGACTCAGAAATTCAAGGATGTAATTGGTATGGTAGTCAAGAAAAGCTGGCTTTATTTGCAGATGATATTATTTAATACCTGACAAAACCAGAAAAATACATTACAGTATTGTGGAACATTTTGAGACAGTGTCAGATCTTTGTTTGTTATAAAACTAATGAAGCTAAAACAAAGGCAATAGTGGTAAATGTTGTACCCACACATGAACTGGTTTAGGAATACCCATATTTATGGAGACAGGATAAAATTATATATTTAGGAGTATGGATTAAAATTATTCTGGTGTGGCAGCTAAGGATATGTGGGAAGAGACTAAACAAAAGATAATACAAAACGTGAAAAAAATGGAAGCTTTGTTATATGGATATGGATAGTAAGATACAAGCAGTTAAAATGTTTTTAGTCTCTTTAGTCTTATAAACAGGTAAGGCATATTTTTATCAACCAGAGGAGAAATTGTAGGTAGCAATTAATAAAGAGCTGAAGAACTTCATCTGGGAGGGGAAGATGGCAAGAGTCAAGTGGGATAAGTTGATTCTTCCAGTAGAACAGGGCAGATTGGGATTACCCAATTTGAAGGGGTATTTCAGAGCTATTCAGTTAAGACTCCTATACATAGCACAAGCAGAAAACTATAACTCAAAGTGGAAAGGGATGATGATGAAACATGTGGAAAGCTCAAGAAAACAAGGACTTACTGGGATTTTGGATGTAGATCATACAGAATATTATATCCATAACGTAGCAGAAAGTATTCTAAGAACTAAATCATCACAGGAATAGAAAAAGGAGATTCTGCCAATAGGATTAACTGCAATTAGGGATACAGACAATGGGCAAGAGGGGACTGGAATTTATTGGAGAAAACTGGCAAAGGAAACAAGGTAGGAGAGGGAAAGATGATAGAATGGGAAGAAACCAATAATTTATTTGGACTGCAGGTTAGAGATTGCCTAACCTATCAGGGATTGATATCAGAGTATAGGCCAAGAGAAGTAAATGGTGGAGGTTACAAATGAAAGGCCAGCACTGGTAAAGTTTTTAAAAGAATCTAGAACAGAAGCTGCCATTGAAAAAGGAATAATTAGCAGAGCATATAAAATATTGCACGATAACTATAAGAATCAATCAGGGGAGGTTAGAAAGGATTGGGGAGAGAGATTGGATAAGTAGTTCACAAAGAAACAATGGGACGATATATGTATGTCTCCCAAATATGCAACAAAATCTAGAAGAATTAGGATTTTTTCCTGGAGATGTTTACATACATATTTTTTTATACCCCAACTAGACTCCAGATAATTTTTCCTCAGGCAGACAGCAAATCTTGGATGTGTGAAGTGGAAGAAAAAGGTAATTGGGAATATATTTTCTGTGAGTGCAGTGAGTTGGTGGACTTTAAGGATTTCCAGCAGGATGCACTGTCGAATATGCTAGGTGGACAGATTGGTCTGATGAGGGAGATGATACAGAACTGGAAATGCCTAGACATGGTAAGGCCTTGCTGTGTCTAATGGTGACTGCCAAAAAAAGCAATTACAAGAAAATGGAAATTAAAATCTAAACCAGCTATACTGGAAGTAGTGAATACAGTAACAGAGATAAAACAACTATAATTGGGATCATTAGAAAAGAGAAGGCGCAAACTACAGAGGAAAAAAATGGAAATTGTGGGAACAATACGGACAAGGAAGGAATGAGGTTTAAAAAGTGGCAGGACTTAAATGAGCTATGTAATGTGTGAGTGAGAAACTTTGGGTATATTATAAGTGATGTATAATGTCTGCAACTCGAAATGTGTCAGCATGGTTTGTGATGTAAAATGCTTGCAACTAGGATTGTGTCAGTGTGGTTTGTTTTCATTTATATAAATGTATGATTACCTATGTAGTAAGTGAAGGTTTAATACAGATGATTTTTGTTTAAACAAAGGCAGAAATTGAATAATTTATGTAATATGGCCTAGGTCATATGATGTATAGCAATATATGTGAAGTATAATGTTTGTTATGTTAAGTTAATATAGTTTGATAACTTTTATATGAATGTAAATTTGCATGTCACAAGTGATAATTCAATAAAAGTGAAAGAAAAAACGTGGCCAAGGCAGTAAAAAAATCATTCTATTTCTCCCAACTTATACATAAGGGCATGGCATCCAGGTCCATGGAAGTCATAGTGCCACTTTATTTAGCCCTTATCAGACCAGTCATTGAGTATAATGCTACCTTCAGCATGTACCTGACCAGGAACACCCACAAAAGTTCCCAAAGAGGAAAATCCAGGGCACAAACACATTGTCATATAGAGATCGCTTTAAAGCCATATCTCTATACTCTGTCTCCTACAGGTTACTGAGAGCCAACTTATGCTTGGCATACAAGGGATTCTCAGATCCAGCTTTGATGGACTGTTTGCACATCTGCAAAAAAAAAAAAAAAAAAAAAAAAAAAAACAGCATCAGGACCACTACATCCAATGATTTAAATTTTGCTTGTGACATAAATAAGACATGTTGGCAAGGCAGATACATGTCTCACCGGATCCTCATGCTCTGGAACAGGCTCCCCATCCATGTGAAGGAGAGTCCATCCTTAACCCTATTTAAGTATAACCTTGACCAATGGATGGGAAACTGGAAATTCACCCCTGGTCTGGCCCCAATGTCTCTGATAGACAGAAGCAGATAGTAATGCCCAAACTAACAACAACACACCACATAACCTCTAGAAACCTCCTAACTAACATACCCCTCCTAATAAATGCCCGTAATACACAGGAACACAATTGGGTTTAATTGCACATCTAGGCCTTTAAAGGTGGACACTGACCTATTATGACCTATGAACCTCTAAGGGGTTCACCTTTATCAACTGCCTTGCAGTCTGTAATGCATAAAGTATAATATACAATGTGTTTGCAAGCCATCCACAATTTTGACAGTTAGTATACATGAGACTTACATCAGCAGTTTGTGAGGGGTGGTTTTACCCAGGGGCATCTAAATGGCAATGTCTGATATACACTGGAGCCATTGTTAATGACACCTGTCAAAAATCCCCAGATTATGGCAGAGAATGGTTACAACTATGCCCTGTTCCAGATGCATGTCACTGTTAAACATGTATTTGGCTTGCTAAAGCCCTGCTTCCTTTGTCTAGATATATCTGGGGATATCCTGCAGTATAAAGCTAACATAAAAACAGACAGCACTTAGTGTAAGTAGAAGCATAGGCTGTACCATATGTCTTAGCATGGATAACCTTAAGTATAGGTCAATAAAAGCCTGTGAGCGTAGCTGTCAAACTGGGACAATTGTTCCTATTAGGTGGGTTAAACCTCATTATTTGAAGATGTACATAGTTTTTGTGTGCTTGCATTAAGTTAATAGGTTATGGGAGTGTTCTGGGATCTGTTTATTTTTTGAAGTTTTTTATTAAAACAGAATGTCTTGTAAGATGTGACACAAGTCCAAATGGATATGACAAGATACAACTGTATAAAAGATCAACCTGCCAAACATTAGTATGTACATGTAACACAAAAGTTGAAACTAGACAACTGAGAAAAAGCTGTTATACATAACAGGTGGACATAATAACTTGTTAAAACACTTTTCAGACTATCTTTGTATGTGAATGGCCTCACACGTATATACAAAAAAGAAAGAGTAGTGAACTATATTAAGAAAAGCAGCAGAAGACATATTTGGGGAGAACTAAACATATCAATTTGATAAAGAAAGGATTTAAGGATGGTTATTCATCAGAATATCTGGGACAAAGGAAAGGGGAGTACTTGTATTAATTGCTATAGGAGTTCCAATAGTGATAGAAGAAGAAAACAAAAGATAATAATGGTAGACTTGTAGTAGTAAGGGGCTGTTGGCAAGGGAGAAGGATTATGCTGGCATATAGCTATATTCCACCTAAAACTGCTACAATGAAATAAGAAAATTATGAAAGAAATAATCAGCTTTCTGCAAGGAATATTATTTATAGGTAGGGACTAGAATTTGATTTGCAAAAGCAAGGATGCATCCGGGGGCCTAGAGGGGAAAATATAACAAAAGAGGTTAGATTTTTGAAGAAATTTATGAAAATATTTGATATGGAAGATGTGAATTTAGTAATAGGTGCTTGGGCAGAATTTGCATAATATTCCACAAGGTACAAAAACTGGGTTAGGCTAGACAGAAACTATATTACACAGGAACATGTACATTTAATTGAAGGTTTTGATGTACATCCAATAATTATTTCAGATCATATGCCATAAACAAAAAATGCAGGGTAATGAAATAAAAATGAGAGACTGGTGCTTCCCCACCTATCTGTTAAACAGAGAGAAATTTAAGGAATGGGTAATGGAAATTATTTGGGAGTTATTAGGAAAGACAACAATTTCTTCAGGAACTATAGCTAGGGTATAGGATAAAATGAAAGTAAAGTTTAAAAATAGGGTAGAAATAAAAGTAAAACAGACATGGTTAAGAAGTAACAAGAATTATTTAGGGGGACTGACAAAGATTAAAGTATTGCAGAATGGGTGAATCTCACAGAAAAAGAAGAGGTGCAACTGCAGAGTGCTAAAGAGAAAATAACAGAGCAAATATGCATGAGTTTAGAAAGAATGCTATTAAGCAACCATTGTTTGACAATAACTCCAGAGCACAAAAGCTTTTTGCACAATGGCTCAGGCAACAGAAAGCAGAAACGGTTGTTGCTAAGATTAGGGAGCCTATAACAAGGAACATAACAGATCCTGTAGTGGTATTAGAAATATTTCAGAAATTTTACAAAAAAATCTGCATAAAATAGAGAAATTGGGAAATCAAGAAAAAGGAATTAAGTACCCCAAGGATAAAGGGAAAAGTCTCCTGGAATAGACAGTATTCCTGTGGAAGTCTGGAAGAGGGAAAAAAGTGATGAAGATCTGAAAGGTTTTGTTTAACAGTATTTAAAATGAGAAGCACCAACATCCTGGAAGAAAGCGATGGTGGCTGTAATACCTAAAGAAGGTAAAGAGCCATCAGATCCAGCTTCATACAGGCCCATTTTGAATTTAAACCATGATTACACAGTGTTTATGTCCATAATGGCTATAAGAAAGGCAAAGGTGTTGCCAAAATTGATAGACATGGATCAATGTGGTTTTGTGGAGGGGAGGCAACATTTGACAACATTAACAGAACACTGATGATGCAGGGGGAAGCAGAATGTACAAATATACCACTGTGGTTAGTGAGGTTTGATGCAGAAATAGCATTTGACAGAGTAAACTGGGATTTTATGAAATGGAAGCATTTGCATACTCTGACACAATAATAAGGTTAATTCTGAGGATATATGAGGGATCAGTTGTGAAAATCAAAGTGGGGTGGTTCCCACTTGCAAAGAAAATAAGGAACTCAGAAATTTAGGGATATAATTGGTATGGTAATGAAGAAAATTGGCTTTATTTGCAGATGATATTATTTTGTACCTGATAAAACCAGAAAAGGATATTTCAGTGTTGTAAATATACTGCCTCAGTTTCAAGTCTTTTCAGGATACAAAATTAATGAAGATAAAACAAAGGCAATAGCTGTAAACTATGTATGCACACACAAATTGGTTTAGCAATACCCATATTTATGGGGACATGATAGCATTAAGTACTTAGGAGTATGGTTAAAAAGGATTCTGTTACGCCAACTAAGAATATGGGGGAATAGACTAAGCAAAAAATAATAAAAAAAACTGAGAAACTGAAAGCTGTGTTTTATGGATATAGATACCAAGATACAAACAATGAAAGTGTTTTGATCTCTTTAGTTTAATACACATGTCAGGCATATTTTATCAACCAGAGAAGTTGTGGATAGCAATAAATAAAGAGCTGAAATATTTTATCTTGGAGGGGAAGACAGCAAAAGTCAAGTGGGATAAGGTGATCCTTCCAGTAGAACAAAGTGGTTTGGTATTACTTGATTTGAAGGGGTATGTCAGAGCTACACAATTAAGGCTCCTATACATAGCACAAACAGAAACCGATAATTCAAAGTGGAAAGAGATGCTGATGAAATAGGGATAAACCTCAAGAAACAAGGAGAGACTGGGATTTTGGATGCAGGCCTTTAAGGAGTGAGCTACATCGATGAGCTACTTTTCAGGCTGTGCCATGAGGGAGTCATGGTCAGTTGTCCAGCAGGTGTCAGGATTTGCCACATTAAGCATGCACTCAAGTCTTTGCACCACAAGTACACACATTAAACAGTCATAGTCTGTGTGAGTGTAAAGGACTTCATACATACCTCATAGGCCTATATGAAGACAGACAAACAGACAGACATGATGGAGCTCTAGGAATGCATGCCTGAGGCAGGAATTAACCCAGCATTTTTTAAACACCTTTATTAAACCATCACTTAAGACATAGGCACACATTCATTAACAGAAAGGAAAACCAACTATATTAAGATTTTTTTCACTTAGCATGCATTATACATTACATATATGTTTTCTTCCTTTTTAACAACTGTCATTTAATCCAATATTACATAAAGTGATGAATTCCTGACTTCCCTTAAACCTAATTTCTCCTTCGGAACATTATTCTGTATGTATTGCTCCCACAAATCCTACAGTATGTAATTTGCTCCTTCCATTTTCTAAAGATCCCACTTCCAGTCCTTTTATCTCTTTTATAATATTCAGTACTTCAAATACAGGTGGTTTAGATTTGATTTGTATTTTATAGCAACTAGTTTTTGTCAGCACATAGAATTAAACTTAATAAGACTTTACTATGTCTAGACAAGGTCTCAGCTCAAAATAATAATTTCTTAAGTTACAGCCATTTGCTCCCCCAATATTTCTGACATACAACTTTATAGGGAATTTTTGAAATCTTCCAACTCATTACTTTCCCAAAACACGTTTCCAGTTACCTCTTTGTTCCCTGACACACCTCCAACATTTGCTATCAACCTGAGGAAAAATCCTTTGAAGTTTGTTAGGGGTATAAAAATTTCTATGCAAACACTTCCAAGCAAAAATCCAAAACCTTCGGGACTTTGTTGGGTATGAACCTAGCCTTGAGCAGTATTCATCCATCACAAAGAAGGATGTCACAATACAAATAAAAACATATCAATTTCAACAATTAGTTTACTTTTTGGTGTCATTCTCAGGGGTTGCAATAAATGTCAGCCTTAGAGTAGATGGTAGACAATCCAAACTGCTTTTCCAGGGATGGCATGCACCTATACACTCAAGATTTTCTTATATTGGCTAAGTCCTTGTTCACCCCATAGTGCCTTTTTAGTCAGTGTCTTCTAAAGCTTCCAACATAAAACAGAATCCATATAAAATGAAGCTATTGCTGCTCGATGCTAGGTGCCTTAAGAAAAAACCTCCACTCCCTATACAAACACTACTTACCCTGGAAAAAATCAATATATACATCATCATGGAGACCTGGTTCAAGGCCAGAGAGAGCACTGCATCAGTACAGGGTTTCAATACCTACTCTATGTTTGGGTCCACCCCAGTAGATGAAAGCACTAAAGGCAGTGGTATTTCCATACTCTGAAAAAGTCATTTCAACTCCAGAGATAATGACTTGGAACTCCTCCATGTCCAAATTACTATTAAAAAGCACCCTTATCATATCATAACCAACTGTAGGAAATCATTATGTCTGCATCAGCACATCCCACCTACCAATTCAGATTGGAGTGGCTAGGCATTAAGCCAAACACCGTTCTCCTAGGAAGCTCCAACTATGCCTCCATTAACTGGGAGACTTATATATCCTCAAACATTTATGCCCAGAAATTTCTGGACTTCATCAATACCATCTTTGTGGACCAGCTAGTCCACACCACAACTAAGGCAATAGAATCCTGGACTTGGCCCTTATCTATATGGTGCAGCTTTACACTCACGAATTGTAACTTCCTCCCTGGTCAAATTGGACCATGGATCCGTCACATTTACCTTAAGATTTAAGCTGGAAGTATCGTCCAATACCTCAGTATTCAGAGATTATTCCAACTAAAACTGAGTGATGACCTGGTTAAATTCAAATGTTCCTTCCATACTGATGATTCCACTGCATATCCGGAATCTCTTATAGCCACATTCTATGCACATGTAAATAGCTGCATAAATGCATCTGTCCTCCTCAGAAAAAAAATACAATGCCAAGTTTAGAAATAAACCCCTATAGCAGAACCGTAATATAATCAAGTTATATAATAAAAGAAAAAAAACTTATTGCATGCAAAACTAAATTTAACTCCCAAATGCTAATAACATTCTTGCTAAACTTAACAAGGAAATGTTGACACTGTTCAAATCAATCAAAGCCAGATATGATGTAAAATAGGCCCTCAGTCACAGGAAAACCACAAAGCCTTCTTTAACTATGTTAGAATCTCATAAACCATGTTCAGAACTGTGCAGAACTAACAGTAAAAGGTATCACACAATCAGACCGAGAGTACATAGCCATTATTCTAGCTAGCAAATTCAGTTCAAACCTCATCCCCCCAACTATCCTTCTAGATCATACACCTGCATCTACACTCCCTCCTCAAATCTCCCAAGAACAACTCATGGTGTTAGCTAAAGCCAAGAACATTACTTCAATGAGAGCGAATAATGGACCAGGTTTCCTACTAGTCAGTCTGAAACATTCTCAAACCATCTATATATATTGTTCAGTATCAGCCTTCAAACAAGTTTTGTGTCACATGACTGGAGGAGAGCAACAGTCATCCCCGTCCACAAAGGTGAGGTATTGACAGACCTGGATAATTATAGCCCCATAAGCCTGATGAGCATCATCTGTAAGGATATGGAAAGGATCATTATAAAATTAATAAATAAAGACATTGGTAACCTACAAACTCTCAAACCAAGCTAGTTTGGATACATCAAGTACAGATCCTGCCTACATAATCTGTCAACTTCTTTGAGAAGGTTACTGAAGCAATGGATGAGAGCAAATCAGTCCACACTGCACAGTTAGACCTCGTAAAGGCAGCTGACACCATCCCACATTTAGGTATCACAGATAAACTCTCCCAGCTAAATGTAAACCCCTGTGTAACTCACTGGATAGAAAATTGGCAAAATAAAACTAAAGAAATTAGGGTGAGTGGCCCTACATCCTCCAAAAAACCTGTCACTAGTGGTGTACCCCAAGATTCAGTCCTTGGGCCACTCCTGTTTGGCATTTACTTATTGGATGCCAAAGCAAATGTTAATATTTTATGGATGACCAAGTTTTCAGATGACTATAAATGTGATGCAATCTTAAAAACCTCGGAGGACATCAAAATTCTCCAAGAAGGTCTTTCCCAAACAAATAGCTGGTGTCAAAACCATGGACTAAAACTAAATTAATTTAACATTTGTTTACTGGGAAAGTCTGGAGGCCCAGGAAGAAATGCTCCAGACACATGTCTTTGTAACTTGGGAGGAAACCAGAGCACCCAGAGGAAACCCACACGAATGCAGGGAGGACATGCAGACTCCGCACAGAAGGCACCCCAGCCGAGAATCAAACCAGAGAACATTGTAACTATCACATTGACAACATACCACTGAAGGTTGATCTGGTAGTCAAGGATCTGGGAACCTATGTTGACAATGAACTGCCATTTAATTACCAAGTACCCACTACTGTAAGGAAATCATCAAACAGCTTATATCTAAAGGTATGGCATCCAGGTCCAGGGATGCAATCATTGTACTATACTCAGCTCGTTATCTGGCTTATCATTGAACATAATGCCCCATTTTGTAAGTACCTGCGCAAACACTTGTCACAGTTGGAGCAACCACAATGCTTTCTCACTAAAAAAAATCAAGGGCTTGAATCACAAAAATTATGGAGAATATCTCAAAGCCTTATCCCTCATCCCGGTATCATACAGGCTGCTAAGAACACACCTCTTCCTCATGTATAGAGTCTTGGGAGACCCTATCCTACCAAATATATTAGACATGTGTAAATCAAGCGGTAGCATAAACACCCACTGAGAGGATCTCAATGTCTTGTTCAACCTAAATAGAACACATTCAAATGATAGGTATGCATCACAGAGAATACCTCTTCTATGGAACCATCTTCTACTTGACATAAAGCATAGCACTTCACTCTACTCAAATGCAGTTTGAATGAGCATATGGGAAACAACAAATCCATTTCCAGTTTAGCATCCTTGTCCCTAATGGATAGGGGTAACAAGTAAACATCCCAACATATCCTTGTTCTGCTCTCCTGTGGTTTATCCATATGTAAAATAAAGTGGCTAAAACTACCATGACAATGTAATGCTAGGTTTCAAAGGATCCTCATAGATCAGTAGCCTAGTAGGTACTTACGAACCTATAACGACAACATCCAAACATATACTCAAGAAAGTAAAATGGATGGGGATGCAAGAAGAGCATTTAGTAATAAAAATCAGAAAAAAAGCTTTTGGGAAATACAAACAGGTCAAATTAAATAGGAGCTAAGGTAAAAGTTAGAAAAAGAAAATTTAAAAATTTTCATCATGAACAAAAAGAAAATAATATTAATGTAGTTTCTTTACACGTGAACAGACTAATAGGTAGATACCTATGATTTAGCATATTTGAATGGTTTAGTAAGCAGAAAGGGGGTGCAATCTAATTATTAGGCACAAGCTTTAAAAGTATATCTGATAGAGTTCAATGTGAAAAATTACGGCAACATAAGATTATGTGGAACTTAGGGCAGGACAAGTGCCGAGAAGGTGTTTTTATCTTCTATATTGTAAGCTGGTAAAAGTACTGTAGTTTATATAAGATGTGGCATAGAAGTATATCGGCTTATACAACGTCATGCTCTTACAGGAATAAAAAGAGGCATTGCACAAAACTTTAAAATTAAGTGGCATAATATAAAAAGTGAAAGAGATTATTAAATGGGGAAATATGAAAATATTGAATAAAAGCCAATGGACATAAGTAAAGCTAAGTGAAAACTGAAAGTGATTATTTTTTGTATCACAAAGTGTGAAAGAAAATTCAGGTGGAACTATTATTACCATTTATTTAGAGCACAGAGCCATTTGATTAGAATTTGGAGATAGCAAAGAAGTTATTAAAATAAGAAAAGAAACAAAAAGATTAATGGCAAAACAAACAGATTAAAACCTGTTATAATGAGAATACACCAGTTTTGGACAAATCACATTTCTATGATTTTATTCCATATTGGACAGAATGATGGATGTTTAAAAGAGAAATATAAAAAATGTTTAGTTATTAGTGAAAATAAAGAATAGAAGACAAAAATGGGAGTTATAAGGAATTGTGAAAAAATACATTGTGTAATTTAGAACATGATAATCAGGAATATTTTCTTTGAACAATACAACTGCATGAAATAAATAAAAAGGTTAAATTTATTATATAAACAAAAATATTATTTACAAGGTAAGAAAGAAGACATTTCATCATATTTGGCCACATTTGTTAAAAATTATATAAGTTTAATTACAACATTAAAAGATAATACAGGATTAATAGTATATGAACAAAGAAAGATGATCGCAGTTATTGAGTATTATGCAAGATACACGTATATAAAAGCTAAAGTAATGAAGCACAACATTTGGGGCGTGAAAATATTTTCCCAAGATGCATTATAAGAATTACAAAAAGAAATCAGCTTAGAAAATTTTGGTGCAGTTTGAAAACTAGAGGAAACAGTTTCAGGTAGAGATGGAAATGGGTACAAAATGTGCAAAGCATTACATATAAATGTTATTAAAAATATTCTATGAGTGGTTAGAAACAAGAGAATTACAATAAAGTATATGTGTAGGAGCCTTTAAATGTATGTGGAAAAAGAAGGGTAAAAACATGATATTATAAAATGAAGCCTATCACATTAAATAATATAGATTACAAGATACTTATGAAAATTACACAAATGTGATTTAAAAGTGAAATGCATTAAGTAATAGTTAAAAGAATATATGTAATCAAAGGCAGAAATAATCAAGAAGTATTATTGTGTTATTATACACGTTTTTGATAATATGCAATATGGGGAGAAGAAACCAGAATGATGACTGGGGATGTGAACAAAACTTTTAATTTTGTGGATCAGGAGAGTTTATGGGAGATTTTGCAATAATATGATTGGAAGGTAAGATTCTGAAGGTGCTGCAATCTGCACATATCAGTAGTAATGTAGTTATCCTGTTTAACGGATTGCTTCATTCTAATGTAGCTATTTGATGAGGAGCACGACAAGATGTTCAATGAGCAATTTATTACTCTCCCTAATAATGAGTACTATAGCAAGTAAAATGCATTATGCAGTGAGGGATGGCACATATCGGATGGGAGGAAATTCGGTATTCCACATATTACGCCTTATGCAAATGATGTTATTGTTACAACAAAAAATAAGGTTTGTATGAAAAAAATGCTTGACATGCATAAATTGTTACAATTTGTGAGACTGCAATCAAATAAAGAAAAGAGTTCAGGTACAGGAGATACTACATGTGTAGAAAGTATATAGTTCTTGAAGAAGTAAATATTGTTAGGCATATGATTTGGGCAGGCAAAGATTGAGATGAGGTATTGCAAAAACTGCATTATAATATTTTGGAAAATGTTCACATTTTTTTTCAAGAAGGTATATTTTTGATAAACTCCATAATTATAGGGAAAAAGCATACCTAGTAACAGTATATATGATGCCAAGTGAGAACAAAAAAAAATAAATTCTGCAGTTAGCATTCAATGTTGTTTGATATTCTAAACTAAACCTCTTTTAAAAGGGGAATATTTTATTTAAAAGATGAAACTGGAAGATAAGGTGTGATTAACTCAATAGTATATACAGCTTTTATGCAGTTTTATTGAATTCTAAGTTGTAGAAAAGGTAGTAAAGATTTATTTTGTATTAACATATTTGGAATGGAATATAAATGTAAGGATTTGTGGGAAAGTTTAGAAAAACAGAAAAGGAAAAAGAATGTTTGAAATTCTGAAATGGGAGAAAATCAAAATAAGATTATATTGTGGAAATTAAATATTCAAAATATTAAAGTAAGCAGAAAAGAACAGCATGAAAATATTGTAAATAAATATTAATGTGTATATCAATGGAAATAGATAATATTATTATGGTAGCTATAAAGGAAAGGAGAAGAAAATACAAAACCTTAAAGATATGTCAATATTTTTAAGCAGACTGACTATTAATAAATTACTTGTTAAATGTATCGTGTTATGTAAAGTAATTTCTGAAAGATTATTTATTTTGTAAATAATTGTAAACAACATATAAAAGTGTAAGGAAAGTCTGGAAAATAATATGTAAAGAAAAGATACTAGACAATGTGCAACAAGTGGAAGATGATGATATGAATATGATTTTGCATGGATTTTATGGAAGAAAATGTAAGAATAGTGAGAAACTGAGTATGAAATTGCTTTAGATCATATAGGCAATTTGGATTGCTAGGCTTAGAGAAGTTTTGTTTAATAAAACTTGGAATTTTGCAGACATCTTACAGAAAACAATGTTTTTAGTCGTGGCAGCAAGAATGTGAAGGAGGGTGAGAAATTTTAAAGCAATAAGGACATTTGTGGTTATTTGTTTTGACTAAATTTTTTATGTAATGCACTGTGTATATGTATATATATATATATATATATATATATATATATATATATATATATATATATATATAGTGTGTGTATGTGTAATAAGATATTGTAAACAATGCACAATTGTTAATATGTAAATGATGTAAACAGTGCATGCAGATAATTCTGTTAAACAAACATAATAACCCTCTATTCTTTTAGAGAAGCACTGTTCAATTTTTACATCCATCTATCCAACTAGAGCTTCAGATGCCCACCCACCATTCAATATCTCATCGTTAAACCATACAATTATTTCTCCAGTTTACCAAACAAAATGACTTGGAGTGGTCATTGACCATAATATAAAATTTGACATACACATATTACAGACCATAAAAACGTTCACAAAAAAACTAGGAACCCTGTACAGAAATCAACACTTTCTAAATAAATTTTCAAAGGCCACTATAGCAAGAATCTGTTGTGTCTGTACACTATTATATACCTCTCAAATTCTTACAAACATTAAGAAATCTGACCTAGCAAAATGTGAAACTTGGTATAATAAAATTACAAAGTTTGCCACAGTAACAAATTCCAGATCCCATCATTGTTAGGCTTTAAAACAACTATTCTGGCTTGAACTACCAAACCTACTTGGTTATAATCAACTCACCTTTGTCCATTGAACACTAAATAAGCCAAAATAAATACCAGTACTTCAAAATCTGCTAGTAAACTATTCCAGTAACAGGGTATTGCAGTCCCAGTAACAAAACTTTTCTAAATATTTCCAAACCTAACAATGCAGCTGGAGTTTCCCTTTACTCCAACTGCATAGCCAAAACTTGGAATTCCCTGCCATTAAATCTCAGAACTACTAACACTTCCAACTTAAAAAAAAAACTCTCAAATTACACCTATCAGAATCATGGAGCTGCTCTTGTACAAACCCTGGTTAGGTAATAGATGTCTTAAGGTGCCTAAAGGAACACAAACCCTTATTTTTGTATTTGAATAATATAATCCTACTACGCATATGTATACTTAACCTGCTTGTTTTGTACTTACAATCACAGTGCTGTTATTCTTTGTATCCTACCTAGATTATATGATTGCTTCAGTGAAATATATAACATGTATTTTCATTTTGTCCTTGTATCCTTGTATCTGAGATTGAATCAATATTTGTATCTGTATGTTGTATGTGTATCTTACAATTATTTATAAATGTGGAGCCTTTCTCCCTAATCTTCCACTGAAAAAGGACATTTTGTCCAGTCAGGCTTTCCTGATAAACAAATGTAAAATAAATAAATAAAATAAAATCTGAGCTACCACAAGCGCAGGCATATGTGACTTTGGTTTAATATCTTATCTGAAGGGCAGCACACCCAAGAATGCGGTAGTGTTCAGTACTGGAAATTAATCCATCTACCTGGTGTGGCAATAGAACTCACAACCTTCTGATCTTCTAGCACCAGAGGTGAGTGTGCTACTGATTCTGATACTTAGACTTCTAGTATAGTTTATACCTATGGTTTATTTTTGTTCCTATTTATCTTTAGTCTTGTTCCTATTTATCTTATAAAATGTCCACTGCTTAAAAATCTCCTAGCATTTTTATTTATTATTTATTTATTAAATTTGTTAACCAGGTTATGTCTGACTGGGCCAGAAACCTGTTTTCAGTGGAGGCCTGCAGAGAAAAGCTCCACAAGCAATAACAAAGCATACATTAATTATAATTAATATAATACAGTAGACACTATAGAATACAAACTATAGTACACAAGTATACAGAGTCTGTAAGCTTAAAAAGAAATACTAATTACAAAGACTACTGTTAAGTTAGAAATACTAATTACAAAGTGTGCACAAAATACAATAAAATCAGAGACAGTATGTACAAATATTAACAGTGATGAAAGGCATGGAGTTAACTAATTACAGAATGTCTGAAATAAAAAAAAATTTAAAAAAATTCTGACAATCAAATTAAAAAGAGTGCAAGCTGTTATGGGTCAGCAGAGTTAGAGCAAAGATGGAGGGAGTATATTTGGAGGTAAAGCAGGGTAAGGCATGGGAGGTAGTAGAATTAGCCTGGTGAATGACAGGAGTAAAGCCAGTGTTTGGTTGGGTAATTTTTCAGGAGTTGTTTGAACTCATGGTGGTGAGGATTTTGTGTGATGGACTGTGGAAGAGAGTTCCATAATTTGGCTATTTTGTGGGAGTCAAGAGTCACCATGGTAGTTGTGGGAGGAGGATACCTTTAGCATTAACTTGCTGGAGGATCTGAGAGACCGGGTACTAGGTTGGACATGGTTAGAGAGAGCGGGGCAGTTACTGGGTTGGTATATTATTTTGTGGATGTAAACCAAAGTTCTTGCTGTAAAACTGGAAGGTATATATAATTCAGAAAAAGTCCAATGTCAAGAAAACTTCTTTATTCACAAAGCAAAGCTTTCTGATCCACATCCTTCTTCAATACTAAAACACAATTAACATCAAGATATTAGAATTTAAATAGGAGCCAACTCTACTACATGACTACAGCCAGCCAATCATGTGATAGTCAAAACATTATACATATAAAAAAACTTTCTATATAAAAAGTAAAATATATAGCAATACTTTATATATATATATATATATATATATATATATATATATATATATATATATATATATACATTCTCACAATCTGAAAATGTATTTAACCAGTATAAAATAATTTAAAAACTTTAAAATCTACTATGTTGCAGTTTTACTAAAATAGGTTTTAAGGTTACAGCAGTATTGAGACCAGGTGGAGCATATGCAGCTAATCTTAGTATCCACTCATACTCCTTAATCTCTAATAAATTGTTCAAATTACCCCCCTGGCAGATTTATAAACTACATCTGTCACTCTAAATTTAAACCTATGACTGCTGTCAGTGTTCAAAATATGCTTACTTAGCGCGTTTTTTTCATTGTTCTTCCGTATGTCCGACTTATGTTCTATAATACGTTCTTTTAATTTTCTTGTGGTTTTACCAACATAAAATGAAGGACATTTAATGCAAGTGGCCAAATAGACCACATTAACACTCATGCAATTTGCTGGCACCTTAAAATTATAACCCACACTAGTAGTGGGGTGTTGAAAAATGTCACTGCCTTTACCTAATATATCACCACAACATGTACAATCCATACAGTTAAACGTATCAAATCTCATTTCTTTTTGTGGTATAGACTTAGAGTTAAAATCCTTGTAGCAAAATTTACTCTTCAGGTTTCTCAAATTTCTATATTAGAAATATGGTCTTGAGTCTAAAACATTCCTAACATCAGGTGAGGCCATTAAGATCAACCAATTCTTTTCTATAATCTGTTTTACTGAATGAGTTCTAACATTATAAGCTGTGACATATCTAACTTCAAAACTTTACTAAAAGCGCACCTAAAAATAAGCTGGCTATGCCCTTGCAACTCCCCTTCTAATATCACCCACACCATCCACCCACTACCTTTCTTTCCACCCCACTAACTACCTTGATTATAGCAAGCTAGGATGCTCATAAGCCTAACTACTTATTATACAGCAGGAACTTCTTATTGTAACAATTGTTAATGTCTGTTATGTACTTCGCAGATGAGATGATAAAGATTCTAGTTGTCTACTGATGTACTATGTTCTTCATCTGTAACTATGTTTGTAATTTTTAATTGCTATGCTGATCAAATTGTTAATTGCTATGTAAAGCCAATGTAACTACTGTCTGTATATTTTAACTGTGGAGCTTTTCTCCCCGGGCCTCCATTGAAAATGGACCTACGTCCAGTTGGACACTCCCGGTGGTCAACAAATGTAAATAAATAAATAAATAAATAACTTTTTCTACTCCTGATACATTGTTTACCATAGGTCTATTCTGTTCATCTGTTGACCTGAAAATAGGTTTAAGTGACATATTCCTCTCCTTTATAACTTTGTCACTTAACTCTAACATGTGTTCATAGTCATATCCACTTGTTAAAAATTCTGTCTTCATATTTTCCAATTGTGCTAAGAAAACAGATTCATCTGTATTTAACCTGCTAGCCCTATTAAATTGTGCTGTCATTATTCCCTTAAAAACATGCGGGGCATGCATTCTCCGTCTATGTATATATCTCCCAGCATGTACCTGCTTCTTATGAATACTAGTCTCTAAAACACCATGCCTCAACTCTAATTGTAAATCCAAGAACACAGTAGTGCTTTCAGAATATTCCATCTTAAACTTTAAAAACGTGGTAGTCTTATTTAAATAATCCACATACTCTTGTAATTCATTAGCCATTCCTTTCCAAATAATAAAGCAGTCATCAACAAAACGTTGATATAAACAAACTTTCTGGTTCACAACATTCAAATTACTGCATATATATTTAGTATCCGATTGGTGAAGGACAAGGTTAATATAGGTATTAGCTACCGATGTCCCCATTGCTAGCCAGTTAGTTGAATATAGAAGTCATTGTTGAAAAGAAATACATTCCTAGTTAGAACTATATCCAATAGGGAACAAATATTTCCACTTCCCTTGCAGACATCACAGCCTTGCTAACTAAAAAAATCTCTTAAGGCTTGTACCCCATAATCGTTGGGAATAACGGTGAATAGTGACATTATGTCCAATGTCACAAACAGTCACCTTGATGTAACTCTTTTTTATATAAACTGGCATACCAATATCGCAGATTTACAATGAAGTCTGGTGTATCTTTCAATACATTGGTACAACCAGATAAAAAAACTACACAATTTTTTCTGCAAGTATATGGAGATAGGCTGTGTCACCCAGCCTTTACCAGACACTATAGGACTCATGTGGGGATTAATGAGTGATTTATGTATTTTAGGGAGCCAGTATAACTGTGGAATTATGGAACAAGGGACAGCGAAGAAATTAAGTAAATCTAAATCTTTATTTATCCTTATCTATCACAAGAAAATTAAAACAACTTATTATAGAACATAAGTCGGACATACGGAGGAACAATGAAAAAAATGCACTAAGCATATTTTGAACACTGACAGCAGTCAAAGGTTTAAATTTAGAGTGATAGATGTAGTTTATAAATCTGCCAGGGGTGGAGATTTGAACAATTTATACGAGATTAAGGAGTATGAGTGGATACTAAGATTAGCTGCAGATGCTCCACCTGGTCTCAATACTACTATAACCTTGAAACCTATTTTAGTAAAACTGCAACATAGTAGATTTTAAAGTTTTTAAATTATTTTATACTGGTTAAATACATTTTTTTGATTGTGAGAACGTATGTATATAAAGAATTGATATATATTTTATTTTTATATAGAAAGTTTTTTTATATATATAATGCTTTGATTATCACATGATTGGCTGGCTGTAGTCATGTCGTAGAGTTGGCTCCTATTTAAATTCTAATGTCTTGATGTTAATTGTATTTTAGTATTGAAGAAGGGTGTAGACCCGAAAGCACTGCTTTGTGAATAAAGAAGTTTTCTTGACGTTGGACTTTTTCTGAATTATATTATTTTGTGGGCCATGGTCATTTGGTTGTGTGATAAAAAATTAAGGAGTTCTAACCAGTTGAGTTGGGAAAGGGCAGTGCAGTGGGGAGTCTTGTAAGGCAGATTAGTAGCAAACTTCGCAATTTTGTTGTAACAGGATTCAAGGTTATTGAGCTCTGACTTATGTAGGTTTGTGAATATTTGAGATACATATAGGAGAGTGGAAAGCAGGTGTGACCGAGCAGTGGCTATTCTGCCACTCTGAGTAAGGTATGGTTTAGCCCTATAGAGGTTATCAAGTTTGGCCTGAACTTTCTTGATTTTAAAAGAGATATGCTTGTCAAATTTTAGGTACTCATTTATTGTGACACCTAGCAGTTTAGCGTGGCTAGTGGGCTGTATCATGGTTCTATCTGAGGACAGGATTGTGAGAGGGAACTGTCCAGGTTTGGATAATTCATTTCTAAAGGAAATAATCTTAGTTTTGTTTGGGTAAAGTATGAGTTGATGTGCTGAAAGGTATCTTTCTATGTCCTGAAAAGAAGTTTGCATTTTTATTTGAAGTTCTTGTGGGGAGGGGGCTGAGCATATAAGTGTGGAATCATCAGCCTTGCAGACCAGGCTCGTCAGGCTAATGGGGTGGTGGTAGTTCCCAGGGTCCATGGTGGCTCCCCCCTTGTGGAGTGGGATAACTGTCACTGTGTGCCATTCAGCAGGCACAAAGCCTGAGGTGAGGCTATGATTGAACATGGTACTTAGGTGGGGTGCCAGTTCATTCTGTAGTTCGTGTAGAACGCAGCCTGGGATGTTCTCTGGTCCCATGGATGCTGTGGTCTTGGCTTTGGAGAGTGTGGTTTTTACCTGTGCAGCCGTGATTACAGGAACTTTGCATTCTTCCGGTATAGAGATGGGCTCTTTAGGGGGTGAGAGGGGGGTAAAGTTAGCACTGAATCTATCTGCCAGGATGTTGGCAATATCAGTTGGGTCTGTATATTTAGTGCCATTGTGCTGTAACTCAGAACAGATCTGAGTGTTGTCATTGAGATTCTTGTCATAGCTATAGAATGCTTTGTGGTTGTCTTTAGAATCAGTGGCAATTTTGTTTTCATAACTAGGTTTGGAGGATTTTATCAGGGATCGCAGCTTCTTACTGAGGCTGACCAGGGAGCTCCTCCACTCATGGGATTTTACTCTCTTTTGCAACAGTTTCTTCCTTCTGTTGTACAGTTTGTTTATGGCAGGGGACCACTAGATTGTCTTCCTTTTTTTGGAGGATAGCGTCTTGGTTCTGTTTGGGATAGCACAATCCATGCACTCATGTAAGTGCTTATAAAGTGCAATTGTGTAGGATTCAGTAGTCGTAACTGTACTGCCATCTACATGGGTGTCATGAAGTTCACCACTTCTGTCTTAAGAAGCATGAAGTTGGCTTTGGAGAAATTTTTTACCATGGTTTCGTTAATGGGGGGTGGGGGCAGGATGTGGATATCTAGGGTAATTAGCTTATGGTCGGATTGGACCAATGAGGTGTTGACTTCAGGTGTGGAACACCAGTCACTCATGTTGGTAATGACTAGATCTAGGATATTGTTGCCCCTGGTGGGGGTGTGGATAAGTTGATCCAGGGCATTGGAGTTTATTAATTCCAGAAAGCGTGGAGCGAAGGAGTTGGTACATGAGTAGTTTTCCCAGTTAATGGTGGGGTAGTTGAAATCGCCCCCTTATTAGGGTGTTTGGTTGAACCCTAATATTTTCCAGTACATCAAGAAAAGAGGAGTGGGAATCCTGGGGCATGGTGGGTGATCTGTAGCAAGCTACAATTTGGATTGCAGTTTTGCCCAGAGTTAGTTGCACTTGGATAACCTCGACTGCATTATGCTGAGCAACTAGCCTGGAGGTGTGGATATCCCTAATGAATATGGACATACCTCCGCCTTTTGTGTTCCGGTCCAGGTTACATGGCCGAAAAGTGTGGTATGAGTTATAGTCTGGTAGTGAAGGGGTGCTATCTGGAGCCTTGAACCAGGTCTCAGTCACTGCACAGATATTGATGTTCTCCATTTTAAGGAGTGCCTCGAGTGAGTGCATTTTGAGATTTATACTTCTAGCATTGAGTAGCATCACCGTCAGTTTTTGCTTGCCTGTTCCTGTTACGGTGGTGAATTTGTCATTTGAACCTTGCCTAAAAAGGCACTAGAGGGGCGGCAAGAACCTTAGCCAGTATCTGGAATCCCAGGAGTGACAGGTGCAGGCCATCTCTGGCAAAGCATCGTGGTCTGTCGACCATGAAATCCCAGGCAGACAGGTACTGGATCCCTTTAGAATGGTACCAGAAGCTTAGCCAATTGTTGAAGTCAATCATTTTGTCCTTGTACTGCGGCAACATTCTGGGTGATGGCAGAATGCTACTCAGAGTTAGGGTCATACCTGCCTGGGCTACAAGATCAGAGAACTCTTCCATGTCTCTTTTCATGTAGTCCAGGGAGGTACGTCTCAGGTTGTTTACACCAACATGGACAATGACAGAGTCATATTTGTACTTGCTGTGAAGTGACCTGATTGCGTGGGTTATGTGGCGGATCCTGGCACCCGACAGGCAGCTGACAGTAACCTTCTCATTAGGAAGTAGGGCAGCTGTAAGACAACAGGGTTTAAGCTTGGTGAGGAGTTTTTTATGTGGTTGGTTTGAATGGTATTAAAAGTGAGGAGATTGGGGTAGTATGGGTTCGGAGTAAGAATGGTAAGTAAGTTGGTGCTCTGGGTACCTAATAAGGTGGTTATGGATTTAGTAAATTGTGAGTTGAACTGGGTATCTATAGGGTCAGTATCAGTGGAGACAGGGGCAGGGGTAGGGGTATGGCCAGGGCTAAGGAGATAGTTAATGCTTTTCAAGAATATTTGAGGGTTTTACAGGGATTTATGTTGACTGGCTAGGAAGTAGGCTTGTTTGTCCTTTTTGATTTGTTTTTTAGCTAAGTTATAAATCTGTTTATATACTAAGAGTTTGGATGAATCTTTGGTAGTCAAGTATGCTGTCCATGCCCTGTCTCTATGTTTAAGTAGCAGTTTGGTGTCATTTGATAACCATGGTAGCTGCTTGGCTCTTAAGTGAACTTTCCTAGTGGGAGCAAGGCTAATTATGTTAAGGAAGGTGTTGAAATATTGGACAGCCAGGTCAAGGTAGAGGTGTTTAAGTGCTGACCAGTCACACTGTTGAAGTAATAGGTTAAAGATGGAAGGGGAGAAATGTTTTGTGCTACATATGTATTTGTAGGAAATGTTATTTTGTGTGTATGTGTTTTTTGTAAAGAACGGTTGGGGAATGATTACTACGAGAATCTGGCAGGCATCCTACTAGGTAGTGTAGATTGGGCCTGTTAGTCAAAATCCAATCTAGGGTTGACTGCTTATTGGAATGTTTGTATGTGCAAGTAGGACAGGTTATGATATGGGTGAAACTGAAGAGGTTTATGTGATTTGAAGGGGTACTAGATGTGCAGGAGTGCCAGTCAAGATTGAAATCACCAAGAATTAAAGCTTATTGGCTGAAATTGGTAGATGCCCAGGACAATAGATTTTCAATTGTAGAAATATTATTGCCTGGAGGAAGATAGGCAGTGATGATAATTATGTTTTTGTTAGGATTGATTCTGAGGTGAGTGGTTAGGATTTCAGAGTTGGGTAGGTCTGGGCAGGTACAATTAAGTAGTTCAACTGTGAGGGTGTCCTTAAACATAATGGCACCTCCACCACCTCTTTTGTCTAATCTGTCCTGTTTAATGATGTTATAGCCAGAAGTGATAACTTCATTATCTTTAATATGTGGTTTTAACCAGGTTTCTGTTATTACGGCTATGTCAGGTGAGCAGAAGTCAAGGCTTGTATGGAATTCTCTAATTTTATTAATGAGGCTGTGCAAATTGAAAATGGCAAAAAGTAGGTCTGTGGAAGAGGTTTTAGGAAAAGGGCTAGTGGAGGGAGTGTGAGGTAGATTGGATAGGAAGAGATTGGGAGGGCTGGGGGAGGTGTCTGGGCAGTGAGCTAAGTTATTCTTTGGACCTGGGTTGGGATGGATGTCAGCTTGGAGTTTAATTTGTGTCAAGGATTGTAGTAGTAGATTTCTTAATTTGTTAATCAACTTAGTATATCTAGTAGTTTTGTGGTTGAGCTGGTGCGTTTGAATGTGTTTGAAGGGTGCGAGGAGAGAGGTAGAGATATTAAAAAGTTGTGGGCTGATGGCAGTGTGAGAGTGGGACTGACAGTGGTGGGAAGGCAGTGGGAGAGTAGGAGAGGGGCAGTGTTTGATGTGGTATGTATGGAGAGAGGTGGAGTTGTAGGTAGAGTAGAGAAAGTATTATTATTATTTTATTATTTATTATTCATTTGTTGACCGGGAAAGTCCGACTAGGTTCCACAGAGCCTGTTTTCAGCGGAGGCCCGGGGAGAAATGCTCCAGATCAAGTACACCAGGATGGTGTAGGCTGTTATGGAGTAGTAGGGATGCATGACTGGTAAATATGTTGCAGAGTTGAGATAAAGGGTGGGAAGGGGAGGGCAAGAGTCAGTTTGAAGATATAAGGATGAGAATAAGCAGTGCAGAGGGTGGGAAAATGGGAGGCAGAATAGATGAGTTTGTAGCTGGATGTAGATAGGTTGAGGGAAAAGTGGGAGTGAGTTTGTAGCTGGGTGTGGATAGGTTGAGGGAAAAGTAGGTGTGAGTCTATAGCTGGGTGTGGATAGGTTGAGGGAAAGTGGGTGTGTTTTTAGGTATAAATCTAATTATTGTGGAGGTGGGTGGTAATGGGGTAGGTTAGGGGAGTGAAGTGAGCCCAAGCGGAGTGGGTTGAGCCGATAACCTTTGCAACAGAAGAAGAAAGAAACAATCACCTAGAGTGAGAATGTAAACTATAGCAGGGAGCAGACCCTGTTGTAAGCAGAAAGGAACAAGAGATAAAATAAAATAGGTGGGAGGGAAGAAGGGAAAACAACACATAATAATCATAGGAAGAGAACAAAGAGATAGGTAAAGAAAGAAAAGGTACTAGTTAAGAGAGGAGTCTATTAAGCCAGAAGACAGCAGAAGTAAAAATATATTCAGGGAATTATGTAAAGATAGAAATTTAATTAGCCAAAAGAAGTTAAATTTAAATGGGAGAGTAAAGACTGAGGTAAAGGGGAAAGGGGTGGAGTCACAGTGGAGTTGAGTCAACCCTTAATACAATGGTTAAAAATACTGTTTATTATTACTGTTAAGGTTTTAGTACTTATTTAAACAGTGTTCATGTGGTGATTTGGGTTTAGGCTTGTCCAACTGGTGAATGGGACTGCCCTGACCGTGTTCAAATGTCAGACAAAGCACATGGACAGGGATTGTCCATTTTAAACATTTAATCTGTTTACAGACACAGGTGTTTGGGCAGCTGTCAGCAGCTTATGATGTTGGCAATACATAATATGGGTGGGGATGGTTACGATACATAATCCATGGTGAGTGGTGTTCCCATTCACATTTGACTATTTCCTGTATTCATTCTAATGAGGGTTATTATTTTGCACATGACGTAACTATGAATTAACTACGGGTATGCAGTAGTACAGTCAACATATGTGACGGTTTGTTACAGTATATATGTACGGACCTCTGTAATACTGGGGACTACCCCACATCCTTCACAACATTTCCTGCTTATGTACATACTATTATTCACTGAACTTTCAAAGCTTGTGAAAAAAGGGTTGGGAGGGTGGCCTAATGGGTAAGGTGTTTGCCTTACAAACACAAGGTGCAGGGTTTGAGTCTCACAAGGGATAATTGGCTAGGCTTACAATGGCCCGCAAGGGCAGTTAGCTTAGTACTAATCTATGAATCTATGAATCTATGAATCTAAATAAAAGCACTGCTGTCCAATAAAATGAAGAGTGCAGTTCCTTTCTATAATATAGCGGCACCCTAAGTAGGCAGTTGGTGATAAAAATATTTGGTGAAGCTCACTTCTTGTACCTAGGGAAGGAGTAGAAAGAAAGGCAGCTAGTAGAAGACATAAACAGAGAATGATCCAGAAAATGACAGCATGGAAAGAGAGTGGTATACTAGACTTTAATTTATTAAAAAGGAGTTGTGTTAATAGAGTGCAAAAAAAGTAGGCAGAAGAGGTAAGATAGTGGATAAAAGCAGATAGAAAAAAAACAGAAAACTAACAGGAGTACATAGATGAAACCAAATATGTACCCATAATTGAGACATACAAGCTTTAAATTATTACAGCTGTGTTACATGAGCTAAAAATAACACTAACAAAAACACACAGTCTTCTTCTTTCAGCTGCTCCCATTAGGGGTGACCACAGCGGATCATCTGTTTCCATTTCTTTCTGTCCTATGCATATTGCTCTGTCACACCAACAACCTATATGTCCTCTCTCACCACATCCATAAACCTTAGATTAGGCCTTCCTCTTTTCCTGTTACCTGGCAGCTTCATCCTTAGCATCTTTTTCCCAATGTACTCTGCATTCCTCCTCAGCACATGTTCAAAGCAGCGTAATCTTGCCTCTCTGGCTTTGTCTCCAAACCTTCCAACCTGGGCTGACCCTCTAATATACTTACTCCTAATCCTATCCACCTTTGTCACACCCATTGCAAATCTTAACATCTTTAACTCTGCCACGTCCAGCTTTGACTCCTGCCTTTTTGGCGGTGCCACTGTCTCCAACCCATATAACATAGCTGGTCTCACTACCCTCTTGTAGACCTTCCCTTTCACTCTTACTGGTACTTGTCTGTTACAAATCACTCCTGATACTCTTCTCCACCCACTCCATCCTGCCTGTACTCTCTTCACCTCTCTTCCACACTCACCATTACTCTGAACTGTTGATCCCAAGTATTTAAACTCATCCACCTTCACCACCTCTACACCCTGCATCCTAACCATTCCTTTATCTTCCCTCTCATTCACACACATATATTCTGTCTTAGCCCTGTTGACCTTCATTCCTCTTCTCTCTGGAGCATATCTCCACCTCTCCAAGGTCTCCTTCACCTGTTCCCTACTCTCATTGCAGATCACAATGTCATCTGCAAACATCATAGTCCACGGGGACTCCTGTCTGATCTCGTCTGTCAACCTGTCCATCACCATTGCAAATAAGAAAGGGCTCAGAGCTGATCCTTGATGTAATCCCACCTCCACCTTAAACGCATCCATTACTACCATCACAGGCCTCACCGCTGTAACACTACCCTTGTACATATCCTGTACCACTCTTACATACTTCTCTGACACTCCTGACTTCCTCATACAATACCACAACTCCTCTCTAGGCACTTTGTCATATGCTTTCTCTAAGTCCACAAAGACACAATGCAACTCCTTCTGACCTTCTCAATACTTCTCCATAAACACTCTCAGAGCAAACATCGCATCTGTAGTGCTCTTTCCTGGCATGAAACCATACTGCTGATCACTAATCATCACCTCCCTTCTTAACCTAGCTTCCACTACTCTTTCCCATAACTTCATGTTGTGACTGATCAGTTTAATCCCTCTGTAGTTACTACAGCTCTGCACATCACCCTTACTCTTAAAAATCAGTACCAAAACACTTTTTCTCCATTCCTCAGGCATACTCTCACTTTCCAAGATTTCATTAAATAATCTAGTTAAAAACTCCACTGCCATTTCACCTAAACACCTCAATGCTTCCACAGGTATGTTATCTGAACCAACAGCCTTTCCATTCTTCATCCTCTTCATAGCTATCCTTACTTCCTCCTTGCTAATCCACTGCACTTCATGATTCACTATCCGCACATCATCCAACCTTCTCTCCCTCTCATTCTGTTCAATAAAAATACACAGTAATACAGAGAAATGCTGTCACATATGTCTAGATTACTGTCTGTGGCACAGGTAAATTAGATCTTTGAGTAAGTGAGATACAGGATCACACCATATGTAAAAAAATGCTATTTTTTTCTAAATTCCCCAAAATGTACCCCCAATAGAGGAACCACTCATCAGTTTTGCCAAAGGTTCTGGGCACATGCACTTGCACCTGTGTGAGCCCATCTGTGGATTGATAGCATATTCTCTGAATCAGCTTACTGAGTTCTTTTAGGGAGTCTAAGGACTTTGAACACATCACATAAGTAATTCCAGTACACCATGCCAAATGATTTTTCTGCATTCAAACTAACATGATTTTTTTCACCTTTCTTTTCAGCCTCTTCTTGTATCAGGCTGTTTGCAGGATCACAGTGATCACAGCTCTTTTCTAGATATTAGCTACCTACCCTACATTTAAAATGTTGTTAAACAAGGTCTGACAAAAGCATATTAGAACTTCACCTACTTCATATTTCTATTGTAATTCCATTTTCCACAGGAGTCTTACCTGCAGCATGTTTGCTATTCTACTCTTTTACCTCATTTGTGTGACAGTAGTAACTACACTTTCTGCTTCTGTCAGTTTTGGAAGATTTATTTATTTTTTTTATTTTACATTTGTTTACCGGGAAGGTCCGACTGGGCTAATAGCCCATTTTCAGTGGAGGCCCAGGGAGAAAAGCTCCAAAAAAGAAAAAGAAAAATGGATCTGCTGGACAGAGGCACAGGGAACTAATCTAAGGGGGGCGGCGAAAGCCAAAACATTCTGGCTAGGCTTATAAATGCCTTCTGGCAGATAGCCTAGTACCTACCTACCTATGAACCTATAAGATTCTGACAGTATAAACCTTTGATAAGCATACTAAGTTATATGCATAGTTACACACTGATTATAAAAGGGAAACAATAAACAGCAAAATATTTTTACATGGTTATACATAGGTTTGAAACTAGCATCATAAACTATTTGCTTCAGTGGATTAAAAGTGAAATTGACTAGCAGTACATTTATATGCAGTAAATGTTAGGCTCAAGAAATGAATACGTTCCATGGACCCATCTGCCAGACATGCAGTTAGGAGATGTAGGAAGTTAGATATAATTTACGTGGAGTGGGAGAGGAAGTTGCTTGTATGCACTGATGAGAGAAAAAGAAGTGGGTAGGATGGAGTATGAAAAAATAAAAAATCATCCTGTGGTAGTACAGGAGCTTTGCCAATTGTTGTATAGGTGTTCCTTGAGCAGCAGTTTAAAATTGGTGGTAGAGGTAGTGTTGTTTATGTGCTGGGGTATGGAGTTCCAGGATTTTGCTATTTGGTTAGAAAAGAGGGAGAGCCCAAAGATGTTATTGGCTTTGGTAACTTTTTACTAGCAGTGTGTCAGATGAGCAAAGGGTACAGTAGGTGGAGTATTGTTTGATCAAGTTTTTGACAGAAGGGCAGTTATCGGGTTGGTGTATAATGATGTGGGCAACAGCAAGTTGGTTGAATGCTAGTAGGTGTGGTAGTTCAAACCATCTTAACTGTTTTAAGGCAGTGCAGTGGTGTGTATGGCTGGGGGGGGGGTGTTGGTTGCAAATTTAGCAATTTTGTGATAGCAGGCCTCTAGTTTGTTAACATCAGATTTCCTAAGGTTAGTGAAAATAGGGGAGGCATACATTAAGGTAGATAGTAGGTATGATTTGGCAATGGATTGTCTAGTGGCAGTGGTGAGAAATGTTTTGGAGCTATATAATAAACCAAGTTTAATGTGGACCTTTTTTATGGAGAGTGATATATGTTTGTTATATTTTAATGAGTTGTCGATAATGACTCCTAGTAATTTGGTACTCACAACCAGTTTGATTTTTGTATTTTCGAATGCAATGATGTGGAAGGGGAGTGAGGGTGATGAGGTTATGTTCTTAGTGAAAAGCATACCTTTTGTCTTGTTAGGGTTTAAGAGAAGTTGATTTTCTGTTAGATAATGCTCAGTCAGAGAAGGCCTTTTGGGTTTTAGCTTTGAGTTCAGGGAGAGTGGGAGCTGAGCAGATGATGGTGGAGTCATCTGCATATTGGACAGTTGTGGCTTGGTCAGTGGTGGAGCTAAGGTTATTGGTAAAGATGGAGAAGAGTAGGGGGCCTAGGATGGAGCCCTGTGGGACACCAACAGAGACTGGCAGGAGGGTAGAGATTTCTTCCTGCCATTTGACTGCTTGCTGACGTTCAGACAGGTAACTATGAAACTATGAAACAGCAGAGTGGGAAAGGTTAAAGGCAGATAATTCATATAGTAGTTTTTGATGGGAAACAGTGTCAAACGCCTTTGACATATCTAGGAAAGTTGCTTATACATGATAACCGCTGTTTTTAGCTGGCTGATGGAATTACTGAAACTAAGGCGGGTGGTAATGGTGCTAAGTTTAGGTCTGAAACCATGCTAGGAGCTAGAGATGATATTGTTTAGTAGTAGGTGGTACACTAGTTGTGAGTGTATGCATATTTCTAGAATTTATTTTAGAATTTATCCTTTTTTAAAATGTGTGCTGTTCTTTTAAATCCATCCATTCCATTTATTTCTTCTTCTTCTTTATCTT
Organism: Protopterus annectens; assembly: GCF_019279795.1. Lineage (NCBI taxonomy): Eukaryota > Metazoa > Chordata > Ceratodontiformes > Protopteridae > Protopterus > Protopterus annectens. Next base: position 1,674,505,578 of record NC_056729.1, read on the forward strand.
ACAACATCTTATAAACGTTTCTAAAAACCTCCAATACTTCAGTGGATCTTTTATCATCCGATTTGTCCTTTAATTTCTAACCTGAATAATTCCCCATTCTGATTTCATTTGCCTCAGTTCCAATGCCATGATTTTCTGTTTTTGAAGTATTCTCAATATAAGTTTGCCATAAGGGCAACCTTTCTCCCCTCATTATTTCCAAATGTGATTCTATGCTCTGTTTACTCTCCTATTTTTGTTTTCTCATTAATTGTGATACTTTTTTCTCTGTAAACTCCTCAGACAGTGTTCGCTACTTTCATTTCAACATTTTCTCTTTCATTAGAAGTAAAACCTTTAACTCCACTTGACCTTTTCCCATCATATCGCTAACTCCTTTTCATACGTGTTTGTTCTCAGCTCTTGCTGTACTACCTGTCTAGCACACTTTTCTTTTATAACCAGTACAATAGGAAGTGACAATGTCTTAATATGTTGTCCTGTAGTGGGTGCTCTGCCTTAAATAGTACTAGAACACACTCTGTAGTACTTACCAGGTTATCTATATTTTGACCACGTATTTGTACTCCTGTGAAATGTAGCCTCTGTCCAGTATAACCGAGCTATGAAAAAACTGTAGTCGCTATCTCTACTTCGTTTGTCAACTATGTCCACCAACCCAAGAGCCTGCAGAATTCCCCCTCCTTGATAGCAAAATACTTCTTGGACCTCCTAAAATATCATCCTTAGCTTTTACTGTATTCTAGTACCCACAGACAATTAAAATGCTCAGTCAAAGGCTAATTACCTCATTTCTTTAACTCCCTCTGCTTTGTCAGCTCTTCTATACAGCAATTTACATGGTTGTACAGGGTCTCTGTGAACAATTCCGCATAGCTTGTTGTGAGTGCAGTATTGGGAGGGCATTGAGTTGTGATAAACTATCATTTAATAGAGTATAGTTTGCTGAGGTTACTGAGATGATTTTTATTTCAAAGATAGCTTTGTAATCCAACCTCACAAGTGAGAACATAGCACTGAGGGGAGGTGCAGTGCTCTCCCATATTGGTGAGTACCAGGTCCAGTATGTTTGAACCTCTGGTGGGTGTGCACACCATATGTTCAAGGGTATTTGTATTAATAAAGTCCAAGAATCATTGTGCCTGTGAGTATTTCCCAATTTATACAGGGTCGTTAAACTCTCCCATGAATAGTTTAACAGTGACTTTTTCCAGTAGATCTAGGTATGAGCTATGGGATTCTAGAGACACAAAGGGTGATCTATAGCTTGTTAGAATATGGTATAGGATTTTGTCTATTATGATTTGCACACCATCCTGTTTAACCAACATAGTTATGTTTGTTGCTAATATAAATTGAGACTCCTCCACCTCTTGTCCATTTCTGTGCAGCTGATGGTCTAAATGTGTGGAAGGCACTGAAGCCTTGGACTACTGGGGTACTTTCTGCATATTTAAACCGTCTCAGTAACGGAACAGATGTCTGTGTCCTCCAGAGTGAGGAGTGCTTGTAGGCTGTGGAGTTTCTTGTTTAGGCTCCCAGTATTGACTAGTAACACCTTTAGGTTTCTTTGGGATTTTACTTGCTATGTTGGTAGGTTTGTCAACTTGGTATTGCCTAAAAAGGCTTTAAGGGGTAAATATAGTTTTATCGAATATGTGGAAGTCTAGGGGAGACATGTGCAAAGCAATGTGGTCTGTTAATCACGTCCTCCTATACTGACAAATATTGAACCTCCCTGGAAAGACACCAGAAACTAAGCAAATTATTGAAATTAATCATCTTTTGTTCATACAGTGGCATCATCCTTGGTGAAGGTAGAAAGCTGCTAAATGCAAAGCACAAATCTGCCGGAGACTCATAAACAGATATCAGCAATGTCTCATATAGTCCAGGGAAGTACATTTCAGGTCACACATGGACTATGATAGAATCATACTGATAACTGTGGTGTTGACATTAGTACATGTATAACCTGGTGGATCCTGGCTCCAGATAAGCAACTAATTGTTATCGTCTCCCTGTTCAGTCTGGTGAGTGGGACATCTGTGTCTTGTACAATGGAGTCCCATCTGACAAAAGTGCTGAGTAATGTATTGGCTTGACTTATGGGCTTTGGTCTTGGGGCTCCACCAGGTTTGGGGATATGTGTGTTCAATGTTGCTTTTGGTGAGTACTTTACAGACTGATGAGGATAGGCAATAGCATTTTTAGACTTAAGAGGTGTTTGAGGTTTGGGAAGGTTGCTTAGGTTGTCTATGCTTGTGTGATGGACACTATGTCTGGTGGTTGTAATGTGTGTTCTTGATAACCTTGTCTGTATACAAGATTTTTGCCTCCACTTGAAATTGTGTATGTACATCTCTTGCATATTTTGTTTGTTTAAGGATTAAATTTGAATGTGAGACCATTGTTACATTACCTCAGGATGCCCATATCTACCAAGCAGGCTATGGAGACAATTGAAAATTGCATATCCATGTTGTCCGGATCTGTATTATGTGGGCTACTGTTGGCTGTGGGCTGGTTTATACAGAGGTCACCTTGTGTGATCTCTAGGGCTTGGCAATACCATAGGTTAGATTGTGCTAAGATCTGACAGTAGTGTTGTTTAATGGGCAAAGTAGCTGCTCTAAACTTGTCTCCGTACAATGGTTTTCTTTTAGCCATGCTAAGTAACAGGTTTCAGTTCTAAGGGAAGTTTTATAGATAAAATTTACTTTGTGAGTGCTTGTGTCTGTACAAGGCACCGCTAAAATCTTGATGCAATAACACCAAGAAAGATTGCTTGCAAGCATAATAGGTTAGTACTAAGCTAACTGCCCTTGCAACTCATTTTAAGCCTAGCCAATTATCCGTTGTGAGACTCAAACCCTGCACCTTGTGTTTGTAAGGCAAATACCTTAACCATTAGGCCACCCTCCCAACACTTCATAATGCTACAACAAAATTTAAACTATTTTGACAAAGCAATTTCAAGTATTAAAGACCTTTAGAATGATTTAAAGGCAAAATCAACAAATAAAGCATGAATTATGTATATCAGTCTTAACTGTGCAGCTCGAAAGTATACATTCAGATCAGATAATCCTAATCTACCTTGTGAGAAGGAACAATTCAGTTTATCCCACTTAATTCTTGCCTTCTTCCCCACCCAAATAAATTTCTTCAACTCTTTATTAATTATTGTCCACAACTTCTCATCTGATTAATAAAAATATGCTTGACCTTTATATAAAACTAAATGGAGTAGAAGCATTTTGACTGCTAGTATCCTACTATCCATATTCAAAATGAAGAGCTTCTAGTTTCTCAATGTTTATATTATCATTTGTTTAGTCTCTTGCCAAATACCCTTAGCTACCATACAGAATCCTTTTTAATCCATACACCAAAACAATTCATCTTATAATGTACCCATAACAAAACCAATTCATGTGAGGGTACATAGTTAACACTATTGGTTTTGATTTATGTTCATTCATTTTATATCCTGAAAGACTTGGAGCTGTCTCAAAATCTTCCACAACGCTGAAATGTCCTTTTCTGGATTTTTGAACCAGGAAAATAATATCATCATCAAGTAAAGCTAACTTTTCTAGATTATCTACTGTTTAGAGAGGTCTTTACCCTATGTGGCTACTGAACCACCTATTTGGCTACTAAACTGGGTCTTCCCTCCTATTAAATGAAACAATACCTTCCAGATCTTTATCACTTTCCTTTGTCCCAACTTTCAAGCTTCCATCGGAATATTGTCTATTCCTGGAGACTTCATTGTTGATTGATAATATATTATCATTTTTATTTTATCTCTTCCTGTCTTAGCAATTAGTTGTTGAGCACCATCTTCCTCAACATTCTCATAATTACGTTTTCCATAAATATTTCCATTTATGCTTTTTCTTGGTTTCTGCATTCCTATGTTTTATACAAATTTTCATGCCATTTGCAAATATCTCATACATCTGAAAGATCAACTGTTATTTTTTTCTTGTCATAGGCTCCCTAAGTTTGGTGGCAACTCTTTCTACTTTCTATTACATAAGTCATTGTGCTGTCTTTTCTTGAATTTCTCTATTTGTACCTTGTTATCCTTGTATGTACCACTACCGTTTGAGCTTATGTATTGCATAATTTATCTGTAACAATCTTTATTCTGTTTGGGGCTTCCTCCCGGGCATCTGCTGAAATAGGGCCTGTGCCCAATCAGACTTTCCCAGTCAACAAACATTAAATAAATAAATAACAATAAAATAATAGTTTTTGTGCTGTGGAGTTATTATGGTTCATGGATTAGTACTAAGCTAACTGCCCTTGCGAGCCATTTTAAGCCTAGCCAATTATCCCTTGTGAGACTCAAACCCTGCAGCTTGTGTTTGCAAGGCAAACACCTTAATCATTAGGCCACCCTCCCACAAGAAATAGTTGCTTATCGGCAACCTTTCTAAATTCACAAATACTCCCTTATTTTCACTTCAGCACTCTGCAGGTGCCTTTCTTCTTATTCTGTGAAATTCCCTTATTCAGCAATATTTTAACCTTTGCCAAATCCTCTTAATAATTCATATTACTTCTGTCCCATGTCGCTTTCTCTTTTATTTCCACCCTATTATTAAACTCCATTTTTATTGTATCCCACTCAGTAGTTATCCCTTCGGAAGAAAATTTTGTCTTTCCTCAGAAATTTCAAATAACTTCCACTACCATCTCCTAAAATTCATATCTTTTTAACAGGTAAAGGATAGCTGTACAAACACTGAAAAAACATATTTGGTGCAAATTCAATAAAGCTTACATGGTGATTTTTTTTCATGTTCGTATTGCGGCATGATGCAGATTTATTTTATTTTTATTTTACATTTGTTGACCGGGCTAGTCTGGCTGGATACATGTCCATTTTCAGCAGAGGCCCGAGGAGAAAAGCTCCACTATATACTAAGTACATTACATAAAAAATTGACTGCTCTAAGATATAGCTAAATCAGAAATTACAAAAACAAAAAGAATGAAAGATAATTTCAAAGAGAAACAAGTTTACAATATGCAGTTCATTAAATATCAACAATTGTACAAAATGTACATACTTAAATCTCAAACAGTAAAAGGAACAGAACTGAATAGGGTAGAGATGAAAAGAGTGGAGGAGAAACAGAGTAAGAGAAACAGGTTAGTCAGGTGTACTGCAGGAACAAAGCCAATGATTTTGGAAGTACCGTTTAATTTTCTGTTTGAAAAGTGGCAGGGATGTAGTCAGAGTTATGTCACAAGGTAAGAGATTCCAACTTCTACCTATTGTGTTAGTGAATAGAGAATCACCTGCTGTGTTGTTTGCCTTTATAGATTTTGTCATGAGTTTACTAGAGGAGCGAAGTGAGTTAAGATTGTTGTAAGGGATTAGAAGTTGAGAGAGTATTGGGGTGTTGTCAGGTAGGTGTAATATATTGTGGGCAATAGTGAGTTGAGGAATTATAAGGTAGTTTTGAAATTCAAGCCAGCCTAGTTGTTTTAGGTTTATACAATGGTGGGTCCTAAAGGGGTTACTAGTGGCTTGAGCTATGTTGTTATAGCAAGTAGCAAGTTTGTTAAGATTACTTTTCTTAAGGTTTGTATAAATAGGGGAAGCATATAGGAGAGTTGATAAAAGATGAGATTGTGCAATCTTGGTTCTAGTTGCTGGGGTTAGAAAAGGTTTGATACGATATAGGGATCCTATTTTTCTGTTAACTAACCTGATGTTGTTGTTGATGTGCTAATCGAAGGAGAGATTATTGTCAATGGTTATTCCTAAAAGTTTTGTAGTTGGATCAGGTGAGATGATAGTACCATTATTTGAGGAAATGGTAAAGTTTAAAGGGGGGGGACTGAGTGGTGGGGGAGAAGAGGAGGAGTTTTGTTTTTTTGGCATTTAGTAGGAGAAACCGTCTAGAAAACCAAGTTTCTACAGTATTAAAGGTATTTTGGGTCAGTGAGATCAGTTCAGTAGAGGATGGTGCCGAGCAGATAAGGGTTGAATCATCTGCGTATTGTATGCAGGTTGCTTGTGGGATTGCAGTCTGAAGATCGTTAATAAAGAGGGAGAACAGAAGTGGACCAAGAATGGAGCCCTGGGGAACTCCGATGGAAATGGGCAAGAGTGATGAGATATGGTTTTCCCATATTACTGCTTGTTGTCTGTTGTCAAGATAAGATCTAAACCAATTAATGGCGAATTTATCACAAGAGAGAGATTCAAGAATGTTAATTAAGAGAGAGTGGTTGACCATGTCGAAAGCTTTAGAGATCAATGAAAAGAGCGGAAGAGAGAGTATTGTTGTTTCGATTTTTGTTGATAGTATCTACAAAGGAAAGAAGGGCAGTGGTGGTACTGTGGTGAGGTCTAAAACCATGCTGACAGTTTGCTATTATGTTGTGAAGAGAGAGATAGTGCACAAGTTGCTGATGAATACATTTTTCCATGATTTTTGCTAGGGGTGAGAGAAGGGCAATTGGTCTAAAGTTGGAAAGGTCAAGGGAGTTACCACCTTTATGTAGTGGGATAATATAGGAGACTTTCCAGATGTCAGGGATGGTTCCCCCTTGGATAGTTCTGTTTATAAGTAAGGATATAGGATATGCAATTTCTTTGGCAGCTTCCTGAAGGAAAAGAGAAGGGAGCTTGTCAGCAGAAGGGGTACAAGGTTTCAGTTTGTGAATGAGTCTGTAGATGAAAGAAGTAGATATAGGTTTTAGAGAGAAGTTGTAGGAGGAGTTAGCTAGATTAGTTGGAATATAAGAGTTGTTGGTGTTCATTTGTTTGGCTAGGGATTGAATAGTTTCAAAGAAAAAAAAGAGTTGAATGCATTAGCAGTCTGGAGAGGGGTTTCTGGGTCAGCATTGAGTGGGGAAGGAGTTTTAGCAATTCCTGGGGAAAGAAGTCTATTTACTGATGACCAGAATTGTTTAGAATTGTTAAGATGGGTTTCCTGAAGTTCACAGTAGAAGTTTTTCTTGTCAGAGATTATTGATTTCTTAGCCAGATTTCTAAGCTGGCGGAAATGAACTAAATCAGGGTTTTGTCTATGGCATCTCCATTTCGTCCATGCTTTGTTTCTAGTATGAATGAGTTTTTTAGTATCGTTGGTAAGCCATGGGGCTGTTTTGGTCTTTACTCTAATAGAACGTTCTGGAGCATGTGTATCCAGTATGGATAAGAAGGTAGTATTAAAGAATAAGACTGCCTCCTCCAGGGGAAGTGATTTTAAGCAATTCCAATTGCATGCTCTCAGTTCAGCTTGAAAAAGGTCTATGTTAAAATGCTTGATAGAACGAATTAGCCTTGTATTTGGGAGGTTAACACATTCTGACTTTTGTCTAGTAATGTAGGTTAGGGAGTGGTCGCTGATATCGTCTTGCATAGTACCTACTTTATACTGTTTGTTGACTTTATTTGTGAGTATCCAGTCTAATATACTCTCTTTCTTACTGGGCTTATTGACTCTTGTAGTTGAGGTAATAGTTTGGGTGAAACCATGTAGGTTAATATGAGAGGAGGGATTGTCAGCATTAATAGTGTTCCAATCTATGTTAATGTCGCCAAGAATTATGGTTTCTTGGGGGTAGGTGGTAGAAACCCAGCTAAGAAAGTCTTCTAATATTGGAATGTTATTACCTGGAGGAAGATACAAGCAAATAAAGTAAATGGCTTTTTTGGCATTAAGTTGGAGTTTAATAATGATGGCTTCTATTTTGCTATCTTGGTTTGGACATGCTGGTTGAGTAGAGATGTTAAGTTGATTTTTGAAAAGTATTGCTACTCCACCATCCTTACGTTTTAAGCGGTCATGTCTTACTATATTATAACCTTGGGGTATAATCTCCGAGTCTTTTGTGCCTGGGTTTAGCCAGGTTTCAGAGAGGCAAAGAATGTCAAAAGAGTGGATATCTAAGAGGGCATGGATGAAGGGTATTTTCTTATTTATGCTTTGAATGTTAAGGTGTCCTATGAGGAAGTTATTATTGAGGTTAGGTGAGCAGTTTTGGGGAGGAGGGGAGATAGGGCCAGGGTTGGGGTGGATGTCACAATCTTGTAGTGTAGGATTAACTAGTTTAGTTAAATAGTTGCTCTTTAGAAATGTTAGAGGTTTTGTTTTTTTGTCTGATTGTAGTAGGTAGGTAAGGTGATGTAGTCTGTGGAATTTAGATAAATGATAGCTAGGGGTGGAATTAACATTAGAGTATGATGTGAAAGTGAATATAGTAGAAGTGTGTTTTTGTGAGGAGTTATGATAGTTGTTAAGTGAAATTTCAAAGAAGGTGAGATGGTATGTTGAGAGAAGGGTGGTCAAGAGTAAGACTGAGAGTATAGGCATAGTTGGTAGGTAGGGAGTCATTATTTAGTAATCTGAGAAGTGAGGAGGAAAGAGGACAATACAAAGGAGAGAGAATGAGTGTGGTAAGCAAGAGAGGGGGTAGTATATCTATTTAAAAAATGGTGGTGAATAAGAATTGGATTCTGTAGGGAGTAAAGAATGATAAGACTGGAGAAGAAAGAGGAGGAGTAAAGAGAGAAGTATAAGAAAAGGAGAAAGGTAATATAAGAATTAAGGTAATAGGGCAAAGAAAGAGAAGGGGGGAGTGGAAGGGGTGTGTTAAGGCTTGGTAACAATTTGGCGGGAAGGAGAGGGATAGGATAGGAGGGATAGGGGTGTGGCTGTAGAGCTATAAGACTAGGACCCCTGGGGGTGGGTGGGAATTGGGGGGTAGGGTGGGGAGCGGAGTGAGCCCGCAGGGCGAACGGAGCGGGTTACAGCCACTAAGGACAGATGAGGAAGGAGACAATCAGCTAAATAGGTAAGGAAGGTGGCATACGAATGTAGCTAAATAGAAGGGGTAGGATAGACGCCAGAGAGCACCAGTGATGAAAAAAGTGTCAGGTAAGAGGAGGTTAGCGTAAAAGCATACAGTAGGAGAAGTGGAGAAGAGGGTAAAGTGTAGAAGAAGGGGAGGTTACTGATGTACAATAGTAAAGCTATGAGAGAGTTAGGTGGATAATAAGGTAAAGTAGAGGTTAAAAGGAGGAATGGAAAGACCAAATCCTAGCTATGTAGCCTGACAAGGGCTAGTTAAAGCCATACAGTGCAGGAGAGAGGGAGCCAAGGTGGGAGTGGACCACCTACAGTATAGTATAAGTAAGGAGGAGGGAGAGGGGGGAAACTGAAGTAAGACAGTAGAGAGGTAGAGGGAAATAAAAATATGTCTGGGAGAGAACAGTTTACGCTAGGAGTGGGAGGGCTAAGAAAGGGTGGTACTGGCTGCTGGAGACTAAGGCACAGGCAATCTAAACAACTCTATAGGAAGACCTGGTAGGAGCCCAGTTATATGAACATTACAGAGCCCAAACCTACTTTGTATTCCAAGATCAGAGTTATATCTTTAGAGGTATGAGGCAAACAGTCACAGTCACTGTGGGAAGACCAAGTTCGATGGTCACCAGTTGGGAGTAAGTTAGGACAGGAGTCTGTAGAGCTATTAACTTTAGGGGAGAAGGTAAGCAGGAGGAGAGAAAGAAATAAGAACAAGGTTAGCACATGTATATGTAAAAATAATCAACATTAACCAACAGTGGAATTATAGCAGTAGTAACAACTAAGATGACTACATGAACATACACATTGAAAATCTTGGTCACATCTTAGTCCTTCTTCATGCTAAAATACAGCAATTACAGGAATCAACAGTGTGCACAAACCATTACCAGGAGACAGTAAATAGGAAAGACTAGACAATAAACTATATCTAGTGCAAAACAAACCAGTCAGGTGTCTATGTTGTCACCAGAATTAGGCTGAATATATACAGAGCTTTCTAAAATATAAAGAGTGCTAGTACAACGCAAACCCAACTTTTATACAAATGGAGTAATTTGAAATAGAGCACAGGTGCATCAATAGAACAAATATTAGCAAAAACTATGTCTATGGACAGTTATATTTAGAGTGAAGATAAGGTTATCTGGATAGGCTAGAGAAGGAGTACCCAAAACAAAAGGTAGGTCGAGAAGTGTCCATAAGGGAACAGGCTGCAGGAGATGTAAAACATGGAAGCTTTGTTTAAAAGGAAGCATTCAGAGGTCCATTGTGAATGTAGTAGGGATACCCCAACAGAACATTAAAAGTCATCTGGGGAGGGTAAGAGAGTAGCAAACGCCAAGAATTAACTGTAGCGCTAAAAGCACGAGTACAGTAGTAGGCGTTTTAGGAAAAGAAGCGGGTTAGTGAGTAAAACGGGCAGACGCCGAGTAATTACTGTAGCGCTAAAAGCGCGAGTACAGTAGAAGGTGTTTAGAATGCAAAGTGGGTTACGAACTGCTTCCTAATCAAAAAGGCAACAGGAACTATAGAGATCACTTTAGAGGGAAGTGTAGCAGTATCATCGCGCAGGCGATCTGCTATAATAGGGTTCCGTTGAGGTTTGGGACAGCGGGGAACGCCAGCTAAGCACGTGGGTAATCTCCACGTGAGTGGCGCAGTTTAGGCAGTATAGACGCTACCAGGTACAAAAACAACATAACAGTAAGGCATACAAGTTCTAAAATCAAATACGCTAGCCCCAACAGTTAAAGCTGAACTGTTCAACAGAAGCGCTGTACTAATTAAATAAAGGCTCAACACAGGAGTCACCCTAGATAACATTCAACACACTGAGTTAAAAAGTGAGAAATAGCGTGTACAACCTCGTTTATATGCGCCTAGTATAGGTAAGCCATTTAGACTTAAAAAAAAAACAAATAAGCAGCTATGAACGCCGTAGTAATAAGCACAGTGTGTCTTATCAAAATAAAGAAAACAGCAGCACCAAAGACAGTCTGATATAATTCTTAACCTATAGCAGATTAAAACAAAACATCAGAGAACCAACAACATGTTACATTTGCAAAAAACAAGTTCTTCACAAGGTAGAAAAAATAACATATCAATTACAGGCTGGATACTCCGTTGAGGTGAACCTACCAGAGAAGCTCGCCAGGGCAGGAGCTACAGCAGCCAGGGCTCTGGACAGGTCGAAGGTAGGAAAAGGAATGATGTAGGTGCAGGAGGGGGTATTAGTAAACAAATGCAGACACAGAAGATTTTAGATTCAGTAAACTCCGTGTAGGGGCACGCAAACACATACATTCACACTCAGCAATGGAAAGATTTGTGGAATGCAAATTTCGGCATAAGTAGCTGAATTTTATGCTAATGAAGCAGACCAACATAGTGGAGTGATCGAACAACCCTACACACAACCATGTAGGCTCCGTGTCTGTGTTGGAAGTGTACTTGAAAATTTTCCATTTACATTAGCCTACATGGAAGCAGGGGCATACAGAAGTCCTGAAATATGGGCAGAATGCTCATAAAAAGGTAGAAAAGGTATTTACTGGCCAAGGATATTCAGAAGGATCAGGATTGTGTGTAAAAGCACTATAAATATTATACATTTTATTTTAGCACACATTTGCGCAATGCGCTGCTACACACAGAACATTTTAAAAACAATAATACAAATGTAATTAAAAAGTTTGGTATGATATATTGACAACAATTACAGTAATACCCTGCATTGTATCTTTAAATCAGTCTACCCGTGTTGTTGCCCAGCTTACACAGCTACTATCCATCTAGTTTCCAGGCTGTCAGTATGGTTATTTTGTAAATAATGTAAAAAAATAGTGGAATTGTTGAATCACAAAAAGCAGGGACTATGTGGATATGTATATTTCATGTCAGCTCCTAGACAGTGTATGCTTTCCATGGATGAGAGAGTTTGAGCATCGTGCAAACCGGGTAAGCAGGGTTGCACTCCAGTAATCCCCTCTAGTCCTGTGACAATGACTGTCAGGTGTTGGACTACAGTGCTGATAGCCTTGGGTTCAAGTACAGGCAACGTCAACTTTTAATCATACTGTGCTGGCATTGTAGTTCATAGATATGACGTGCATTTATCTGTAATTCTGGGTACATACATATTCATGAACCTAAAAAATCTTTAGGTCAAAACCTCTACAGCTACTTTCCTGCTCTTTCATGGAATAAGCTTACCCATTGTCAAGTCTTCAAGACAGCTCTTAGAAATGACCTAAACAGTGCCTGGAGATGTCACTGCACTTGAAATCTTCTTCTTTCCTTCTTTATTCTCTTCCTCCCTCACTCTCCCTTCTTCCTCTCCTACATTATTTTTATATATTTTCTAACTTCCTGTGCTGTACTTTGACTATCAACTACTTCTCTCTATCCCCCTCCTAATTTCTTGCCCACAGATATCTGACACCACCGCCGTTCTGTATTCCACCCCAACTCTCATTTCCCATCACACTTTAACTCACCAAACGAACTGCTAAAATCACCCTTCCAAACCTATACTAGAAACAATCCTGCATTTCCCACGCTATTTCTACACCCCTTCTCAATACTCACCGCCTATTAGAATTGCATAATTTGCCAAATTATCCCTTTCTTGTACGGCAATGCTCACCTATTGACCTTATTTTATATTGACCTTTATTTGTGTGCACTATACTTTTACTCGCATAACCCGTACTGAGAATTTATTACTTGCTTGTTATTTTCATGTTACTTGAACAACTTGTATGATGAATGCATTACTTGCTTAATTTATACTGTGAAATTTCTTATTGTATGATTTGTACTGTGGAGCTTTTCTCCCCGGACGTCCGTTGAAAAAGAGTGCAAGCTCAGTTGGACTATCCTGGTCAATACATGTCAAATAAACAAACAAATAAATACTGTATCCTGTAAGCATCATGACAAAAAGGATGATATTATAAAATGTTCTACATGATTTGGTGTCATTATGCACAGCTGCGCTCTTCTGCACGTCGCTCCACAGAGCGCAACAATGTGTACTGCAACAGAACTTCTAAATCCTGTCAATTGCACCTTAAGCAGGTGAATGTCATTTAAAGCAGCCAATACTAGATGGTGGTCCTAATTAACAAATGTATGAAGCATGCATACAGCCTACAGTCTGATTGTCCCTTGATACTTAAACAACATTGGAGGAGAGACTTGGAACTTTTAACTGACATAATGTTAGGGGCTGCTGAAGCTGTTCTGCATCTGTATGTGCTGGAACCTGAAGTCAATCCTGCTGGTGCTGATGACAATAGGTCTAGACCGAGAAGGAAGAGAGTGTTTAGGCCTAGGGTGGCATACAGGTGCTACATGATCTGGAGATTGTACAGTGCTACAGGGTGGACAAGGACACATTAGAAGAAGAACTCTGTGAGTTCTGCCGGCCTCAACTCACAACCAGAGCCAACTGAGGGAAACCCATCCCAGTGGATACTAAGACATGTGTAGCCATTAGAATATTAGCTACAGGTAGTTTACAAACACCAACTGGGGACATAATAGGGGTGTCACAGGTATCAGCATCCAGGATACTCCACCATTTCCTGGATGCTATGCTTATACATGCTAGTGAAGAGATATGTTTCCCCCTCACTACTGAGGAGAAGACCAGCAATATGCAACACTTCTATAGTGTAGCGTACTACCCTGAAATACTGAGTGCCATAGAATGCACTCATGCACACATCAAGGCACCACCTGATGAGCAGGGTAGAATCTACATCAGTTGCAAGGGATACCACTCCATCAACTGCCAAGTCATGTGCAATGCCCAGGGGATTATCTTGAAAGTGTGTGGTGCCAACCCTGGCAGATATCACAACTCCCATATCTCGCACACATCACTGCTATACCAGATGTTTACTAGGGGGGACATCCCACAGGGCCATTTACTGGGGGATGCTGGTTATGCCCTGGAACTGTGGATGATGACACCGATCAGAAATGCACACACACCCTCAGAAGAACACCATAACGATGCACATGCACAAACTAGGAACATCGCATATCATGTGTTTGGGCTTCTGCAGTCACAGTTCCGGTGCCTAGAAATATCCAGTGGGGCCTTGCAGTATACTCCAAGCACACGCACACAAACTTTCACAGTTTGTTCTATGCTGCACAATGTACTCCTGCGGAGACAGCTGCAGCAGGATCAGCAAGGGGAACAGGCACAAATCCCCTCACCAATGCCTAGGTCACCACAGCCACAGGAGGACTAGGAGGAGGACCCCCTCAGCTGCTGTCCCTGTAGGTCGATGTAGGCGTGCTCAGTATGCCCTTGTTTTGGCTAAGAGACAATGCATAGCACATTCACTGACCACCTAGGGTCAAACACCTTCCTCCTACACACATATATTAAAATTGATGCTATATAACTCACACAACCTTTATTTATACATGCATTGACTATGTACTGCTTGCATCATACAGAGTCAGCCCTGAACTAGTGCTATGTCAGCCAATGCATATGCAAGCTTAGTCCTGAACCTAGACTGTAGTGTTGAACAGTTTAAGTGCATAACCTCTCAGATGTCTTAACTTGTTACAGTATGCAAATATATAGTGGTGCTTTTGTAGATATCTTAAGTTAACATGAGAACATACACACCTGTATTACTAAAATGTTACCATATGAAATTGTTATGAATCAGGCATGAAACACTCAGAGTCCAAACACAACTGAATACTGTTACATTATGCAAGACAGAAGTTAGGAATTGACTCCACTCCCTTGGTGTGTCTGACTTCAGGCTACTTTGTATCCTGACAGAAAATGTGTTCCCCCCACCCTCACGATGGTATGACAGACAAATGTATAGTTATTCTCATCTGTTTAACAGGAGTTGTGTCTACTAAATGGTCTGTATCCAACTGTAAGTCAGAGAAGTACTTGTACAGTATAGTTTGCATGGTTTGATAGCAGTGTGCAGTTTTTATGAGGGTAGTTGTAAGAGGAATTACCCCAGTTTAGAAAACAGCTTCTGTGGCCAAAAGGACTAAGGCAACCATCCTGCATGATGAAGCTTTAATGGTGTTTTGGGTTCTAATCCTGATGTAACTTGAAGTTTAGGAGGTGTTTTTGCTATAGTTTGTTTGCACAGATTGCGACTCTGTGTCCCATAATGTTTTAATCTGAATATGGAAAGGTGGCCTAATGGTTAAGGTGTTTGCCCTGCAAGTATAAGGTGCAGGGTTTGAGTCTCACAAGAGATAGTTGGCTAGGCTCAAAATGGCTCTCAAGGGTAGTTAGCTTAGTACTAATCTATGAACCTATAAACCTATGAGCAAGGGAAGTGGAGAACTGAAAATTAATGGATTAAACTTGAACCTCAGCACTGAAATAAATAGGACATGCTGGAGGGACAGATTCATAACCCAGAGGCTCCCTTCACTCTGGAATAAAATCCCAGTCCAGGTTAAGCAGAGTCCCTCATTGACTCTCTTCAAGAGGAATCTTGATGAGTGGATGGGAGATTGTAGGTTTACCCCGGGTATCACTTCTGTGTCACTGTTAGACAGAGGCACAGTATACAAACCTCGAGAAAGGGCATAGCAAAATTAATTTAAAATGGGTGGCGAAAGCCAAACACACTCTGGCTAGGCTTATAAATGCCCTAGGGCAGATAGCCTAGTATGAACCTATGAACCTATATTTTAGTACAGATTTGCATGATGTAAGTAACCTGTATGTTATATGCTGAGCTTCAAAAATGTAACCACAGTGCGCTCTGCTGGAAAACAGCAGACATGTATATGGAATATATGCCTGTGCAAATGGGTGTTTTCATAGTAGAAACTGGGACATACAGAGTTAACTTACAAACACTGAGAAAATAAGTAAAGAGCTTACGGCTGTGTTTACCACAGTTAGAATACAAAATGTCTACAACTAGAGTTTATTTCTATTTCTAAGATATATTTCTAAGATATAAATAATTACTAGGTTTAAAATATAAAAGTGTTAATTGTTTTATGACTTCCAGTTTCAGCAAGCTTCTAAGAGATAAGTGTCAAGTTATAAGAGATAAGTATGCTTGACAGAGATATGTTAAATTCTGTTGGTTCCTGTTAGCCTGGGAACTAAGGAGAGGTGACAAGAATGATGTAATCCGAGAGGACACAGCAGAAATGTTTGATAGTAATTTAAGAACTATCTCAGACAGAAAGTCTATGCATTTTGTATCTTGTCTTGGATCTGAACACATCCATCTTCAGTACTTCTCATCTGTATTTGTCTTGGTCTGTAAGTAAGACTTCGATCATAATATATCTCTCTCGGAGGTAGACAGGAAATTAGTAAGATCAGTCTAGATGTTTTCTCTATTTATGTGAGACTGTCCTGTAATGTTGTTTTAAAGTATTTCCTGTGATTCTGAACTCTGCTGTCACTGTTCTGAGTTAATGGGTATTGTCTTGTGCTTTTATTATTTATTATTAACTATATTTAGACCTTTTAATTGTGGCTGGTTTTGTTTTGAGATAGGAGTACTTGCATGTATTTGGTAACACTGTCTAGGCTACTCTTAAATAGCCTTCATCTTGGACACACTTACCATTTGGATAATAGTAACGTTACACAGAAGAATTGTTCACTCTTTGTAAAGCCTTATAGTAGCTGATAAGTAGTGGTTGGTGGCAGCTGGTACTACCTTATAGTCTCGGCAGAAGGGGGCATAACTAGTGAACCTGTTCCAGCCTTCCCCAGGAGTGTCTGTATGTTTGTATGTAAATCAAATCTCAAAGTGTGTGTGTGTGTGTGTGTGTGTGTGTGTGTGTGTGTGTGTGTGTGTGTGTGTGTGTGTGTGTGTGTGTGTGTGTGTGTGTGTGTGTGTCAGCTACTTGGGCAGGGACACAAAGCACTGGTTGGGCAGAGAGGTTACTGAAGGTTTTGGTTGACCACTCGGCTGAGATCTTAACTCTATAGCTGTGCCAGTAGGGGGTCTTATTGGGGATCTGGAGAGAGAGGGAGAAACCAGCCCCTGACTGACTGTGATCTCTGTGTGCTCTTAAGGGAAATTGTACTTTACTGTATGTGCACTTCTCATCCTCCCAATGTACACGTCCCTTACTGGTATTAGTGGTGAGGATAGAAGCTCCTTGATTACTGGGCCAGTGCAGGGGCATCACAGTTATAGCAATTATTTTACCACAGCCTATGGTACACTGTCCTCATGTCTTCAACAGACACAGCTGATGTCTTCAGCCAAATCAGATTATTGGATATATATTGCTCACAACAGGTCATGGGCACAGAATGGCCTGGCAGACAGGTAGATGTCACCACATGCAATATAAGATAGACAACAGTGACACTCCTTTTATGCTATGCACTAACATAATGACTTCTCTTTGCAATGATGATGGTCAGGTTGAGACAGGCCATCACACATGGGTCCCCATGGACTAAGATATCTGTTTATGATATTGTGATCAGGGAACATGTGTAGGTGACCCTGGAGAGGCAAAGTTATGCTGTGCAGAGTTGAGTAATGAATGGAATAAGGACTAATACAGAATATATGTCTGTGAATGACAGGGATGATATATGAATGGTGAGAATGCAGGCAGTGCAGTTGGTGAAGGTTTATGTTATTAAATAAAGGGGAGCTAAAGTACACAAAAATGCTGAGTGTGGAAGGGAGGTGAAGAAGACAGTGCATGCATGGTGGAGTGGGTATAGAAGAGTGTCAGGATTTACTTGTGACAGAGGGTTACAAATAACAATGAAAGAGAAGGTCTACAAGAGTGTACTGACAATGGCTATGTGGCATGGTTTGGTGATGGCGGTACTGACAAAAATACAGGAGTCATAACAGGAGCTGTAAGAGTTCCAGATGTTAGGATCTGCATTGCTTCTGCTGAGGACAGACGTGATTAGTAATCAGTATATGACAGTGTCAGCACAAGGTTGTACTGTTTGTACACATGTCCAGAGAGGTGAGATTGCATTGCTTTGGGCATGTGCTTAGGAGGTATGCTGGGTACATTTGGGGATGGATACTGAGCACGGAGCTGGCAGGTAAGAGGAAAACAGTAAGGCCTAATATTAGGTTCATGGATGTGGTGACCGAGGAAAGGCAGGTTGTTGTTGTGACAGAACAAGATAAAGATGAAAGAAGAAAATGGAAACACATGAAGTTGCCAAAAGAATAAGAACATTAGGATGACATCTGTTTTTATAGCACTCATACCTGTACACTGCTGCCAGGTGTGTGTAGTAGGGGTCTCTATTTGAAGATTACTGTTTCTGGACCTAATATGAGTTTTAACAGTGTCTCCTTGGATTACCTGCTCTGTTGTGGTGTATGTGAAGATGCCTTAACACTTTGCTCACATATGTACAGAGATGACAATATTATTTTCCAATAGATTCGGCTGCTGCCATATTGCTGAGCAGATCCTAAACAGCTCTAGGTGGATGCATACCTTCTGTTACACAATAAGCTGCAAATAAAACACCTACTGATCAATGACAGGACTATATATATCCACCTTAAGAATGACCATCAGTTTCTCCCCAGTAAATACCACTCAGATCACATATACCTCTCCTTTAAGCAGTCTCTATGCAGATACCAGGGTCAAACTTCCCACCCTCACCTATCAGTTTCCCTCTGTTCCCCCTGCAAGACTAGTTGACATTATTTTATTCACCAGTGCATATAATGCCTCATGTGGATAATTACAGAGGATAAAGTCACATGCACAAACATAAGTGGATGTTGCAAACTGAAATGACATGGAAGAAATAGTGCACCACCCTACAGGGTCTGTAAAATATCAGACCTGTTCATCAACTATATTACGGAACAATGTAATGGCACATGTGTAGTGCCTGTACTGTTAATCCAACCAGAACACAGTATGTGTACAGTTTGTAATACCTAATGAACCCCCTCAGTGAGGACTCAGGTTCAAAAACTTCATCCAAGTTACCTACATCTTCCTAAGGGATGGGATACCCAAAGTCCAAGCTCAAGTTTACACAAAAGACATTGACAGCTGGTGTACGTTATACCCTGAGCTTTGACTACAAATCTACACAAATGTATACACACAGCTGTGCCTGATATGCTCTAAGACAGATGCGCCGGGAATTACAATCCATAATGGTGGATGTTTGCCAATACTACATTCTACAGTAAGTGACAGAAGCTGCTGTTTACAAATACCGCATGTACAAAATGGTCTGGGAAGCCAACTCACCTCGATGCACCACAGACAAAGAGGCACCTTGAAGACTTGAAGAAGCCTCGTATAGCAACTATGGGAATAAGTAATGAGATATATCCAGGCATAACCATAGCCCTGCTGTCATTTTCATCTGCAAAATAAAATATATCGATTAGATGTATATTAAAGTAATTCTGGATGGTACTGCACACACTGACCCATTGTG
Organism: Protopterus annectens; assembly: GCF_019279795.1. Lineage (NCBI taxonomy): Eukaryota > Metazoa > Chordata > Ceratodontiformes > Protopteridae > Protopterus > Protopterus annectens. The sequence continues at coordinate 1,674,524,877 of NC_056729.1, forward strand.
AATTCTACACTGGCAAACACAGGTAGCTGTAAAGTATCCCCTTCACAACACCAGCTTACTACATGGTTGCATTATCCCCTCCAAACAGTATCTTCAAAAGGCAAGGTATCACTGCTCACTCCAATACATGAAGCACAGAATCCATGTGACCAGATGACATTCTGGCCTGTGTCGTTCATGTGTTGCAGCAGTGAGCTATTGCTCTAGGCACCATATTCATTGATGGCCTGAGTACTGCTGTTGTCCACTGAAAGGAATACAGTGACCATTTCCTACAAACACAACGTAGGATAGGCAATGTACAAATGAGATTATACTCCCATAACTGTATTCAATGTGGAAACAGTATGCATGCATCTCACACAAAAAGGACATAGGTGACCTCCAAACAGTACATCTGTTCCAGTTACCTGTTCTTATGGTTAGCTTGTGCCTGCAAAAACTGTGTGAAATACAAACTGTGAGCAGAGAAATATACAAGGCTGTGCGCTCACCCTATCTTAACTTGGCCAAGCACCTCAATGCAACACAACATTCATTCCCACTGAGAAACTAGCCAAGGTGAATATCACACCTTCTGTTAACAGGCAGGTTGCAAATCAGACCACAGACCAACAAAACTCAGTAAAAAAAAGTGAGACCTCACCTCAAGCAGTTGACCTGTTACCTGTCTGGTAACAGATGTGTCATTGTTGTCTCCCCTCTTGGTTGCCATATATATATATATATATATATATATATATATATCAAAAGTCCCAAAAGAAAGCAGAGGACACGTGGCAAAAGATCTTTATGCCACTAATGGCTGCTGACAAAGCCATGGGTGTTATAACAACTGCAAAAACATACATCACCATACCCTGTGTGAATACATGTTCATGCTTATTTAAAGAAAAACACCAGAATACAGTATACCCCATTAATATATCATAAAACACACGTCGACTGACAAATGTGTGTTCTGTGGGGAGGAAGACATCCTCTAGCCTACATCCCATTAGGGAAGACATGACATTGACTAAAAGTGTATTATTCCCCTATACCCATTCATCATCAGCCCTATTCATGTATATAATCCTCCCTTTGATAAGTATTGTCACAGACACCTGGAGGAAGTTGACAGATATCACATATCTCTGAGTATGAAAACATCAGTGTCTCCATGTCTCTTCTGTGGATAGACAAAAGTAGTCGTCAGTGTATGCAGTATCAGATATATAGCTTTGAGCCAGAATACTGAAGAATTACATGGCCGTCTTTGGGCCAAATGAGATGAATATGCTGCACAACCGTAAGTCATATGGGACCACAGCCACCTGTTCAGGGACCACAATGTACAGTATAACATACACAGGCACGCACGGTAGACACATACATGTCTCAAAGGTTGTCACTAATCTGCATTAGGACTCCAGTTGTATGTCATGCAGAGCACATCCATAAACCTGTTTGAGCACAAGCTGGCAGACTTCATGTGAACATGTTATCCACCATGGATCACTGATGATTCTATTCTGGACATGGGTGGTACTCTATGTAAGACTGATGAGCATGCATTATACATGCCATTGCAAATCCTATTCTGATGTATCAGCTATAGGGCTAAACACCATCAGGACAATAACCCTGTCACAGCCTATTATCCTCGGAACATATGGTGATGTGCATGAAAAAAGAAAAACATACTGTATTACTGATGTGAACTCTGAAGTGCTGGCATCCAGTCCAGAGCTCAGAATCCAATGGGTTAACATAAGTTAGCACTAAACAATCCTGAAAAAGAGTGTTAGATATATTGAGCCACCTCATTGATTGACCTCACAAGCCTTAAAAAAGAATCAGCTAGAAAGTACAGGAATTATTATGCTAGCAATTGTCTACAATATAAATGACAGTTACAATAATCAGGACAACAGCAGAAATGGACATATGAAATACACTGATTTGCATGCTGGTACCTGACGTGTACCAGTTACAAATCTTTGACAGTATAAAAAAAAGTGTAGTTCTACCTTGAGTGTTATTGTGTCACAATAACAGAATTAAAATATGCATGTCCTGGATTAGAATCCAGGGCTATTTGTACTCCAGTCTAATGCCCTACACATGTCCCCACATGTGATTTACAGCTGTGAATAAAGAAAACTGCAAACTAATGCATTCTTACATTGCTAAGCAATGGTGAGTGATGCACAGTGTCACGCAAAAGATCTTAATTGGGGAAAATACAGAAATTGGTGTGTGTGTGTGTGTGTGTGTGTGTGTGTGTGTGTGTATATATATATATATATATATATATATATATACACACACACACATATATATATATATATATATATATATATATATATACACACACAAGTCTACTTGATATGCCGAAATTTCAAAATGTCGAAATTCATATGGCCGAGGCCATATGATCGACACTTGAAATCTCAATCATACAAGTAAAACACATAAAACAAAAAAAAAACTTACCTGAATGCTGCTAGCAGGGGGGGCTTTACCTTGATCAGTCCAGGTTCTTTAGGCATCCTGAAACTGGATATTTGTGGGAGATTAGAACTAAGGCCAGTTGTAACACTAAGAATCTTATCTATTTAGCACCCTGTGTGAAGTGCTACAGATTTTATGTTGGTAAAACCAACCGACAATTGAAAGAACGAATTAGGGACCATCTTTACTACACTAGAAGGGGGGAGGAATATAGCGCATTGGCCAAACACACTTTGTCTATGGGTATGGAACATACATTCCTTTTTCAAGTATTTCAAGTTCTGTCAGTTAATAAGATACTAGACGACATAACCAACAATAAAGAATTAGCAGATTTGAAGTAGATTTGTAGACTAGGGGCTCATAGGGGGTATGGACTTAATGACTCAGTACCACTACAACCTGTCATAAGGAACAGGAGAATTAAAAAATAATCATTATTAGTTTATAATATATTTTTTATATGTTGCTTATATATTTTTACATTATTATTCCTATTATTTTATATGTGTAGTTATTGACTTAATAGGAGGTTGACTATTAGTGCTAAATTAATGTTGCTTGTATCTTTAAAACATTTTGGAGGGAAACTGTTTTATTTAATTAATTAATTAATTAATTAATTAATTAATTAATTAATTAATGATATAAATGGAGTGCTTTTGTTAGATTTGATATCATGTGTCTGAAGAAGTAACTTGGTCACAAAAGCGCTTACACAATAAACAGATTTTGGATTTTTTACTTTTTTGCCTGTCTCCATAATTTTGGGATTTGCTGTTTGGATATATATAAATGTCCAGTGGTACCGGGTTCAAAACAGGGTAGTGGTATAACTTTTAAAAGTGTGTACTATTTGAAATAAGGTAGCAGCATAACTTTCAAAAGTGTGTACTATAGTTTTATATATATTGCCTTATCCTACTGCCACTTAATATTACTCAGCGATGGTGCACTTTACACCACCACTCAATGATTCTTTAAAGAAAAGAAAAAGGGGATGATAGGACAGTAGTGAAATGGGGAACTAGCTGGGGAAAAACAAAGTGAAAAGAAGGTAGGAAGGGTGTAGGAAAGAACCATAGCTATCCATGTCTTCAACAGTAAACAATGGGCATATGTACATATTTTAAGATGCATTTGGACTGTCACCTCCTGAGAGAGGGATAACAACAACATAACTGCATTGTGCAGTCAATTGAACCAAATTAGGTGTGTTAAGATGACACATCTGCAACATGGAGAGCTATGCATGAGACAACTTTTTTTTAGGGACAGGTGCCCTTTTTTGTTTAAGGAGAGAGTGGAATGTTGAGGGAGGAACATGCGCAAGTCTGGGGAAGACAAGTTGGAAAGGTGAGGAATCATTTTCAGACAGACAAGACAAGAACGGGGTTGGTAAAAGACACAAGAAGGGAGTGAACACCTTGGTTGGGATGGGCGTGGGGGAATTGAGGTCCCATGTATGTCAGCATGGTAACAGTGTGACTCAAGTCCTCACCCATTGGACCATCAGCACTGTTCCATCACTGCACCACTAGCTGCTGTGGCCAATGTATTGGCCTATGGCCTGTCTGCCATGCAAGGATGGGCAGCATGTTCTCCATCTGACGAAGGCATGTTCTCACAGTCTGGTGCACAGTCCTATGTACCACATCTGGCAACTCTGCTTGGGTGATAGAAGCACCCTCTCTGCCTCTTCTCCTATGGGGAATACATGCCTGACCCATAGAGTAGACTTACTGAGGGTCCATGTAGGGCAGGAGCAGCAGGGGTGGGGTGCCACCAGATGGCAGCCCGGAAATGCTGGGCCTTGGTGCTGCATCCAGTGGAACAAGTGTAGGCAAAAAAACAAGAACTGGCCTACCCTGCTGTGCTGTAATATTAACATAAAAAAAAAAAAAAATGAAAACACCATTAAACAAAATAAATCAAAAATTTACAGAAAGAAAGAAATATAACAAAACATTATAACAAAGGTGAAATAACATTAAGGCAAACAGAATGCCGCATAATGAAATTTGGGTCTATATTAGAACACCAAACTTTCAAAATTTCGAGTGTTCTAATATCGACCCATTGAAAATATCGAAGAAATAGGAAACCAAATTTTTTCCTAGGGAAAGAATTTGGTTGTCCATTTCTGTTGCTTCGGTATTTTCAGTGCTGTGGTGGAAAGTTAAGGGTCGAGTTCAGGTAAGTATGCGATTGTGTGGACGTGAGGGTTAGGGTTAGAGCAGGTTAGGCGAGTTAGGGTTAGGGTGCAGGTCAGGTAAGTGTGCGATTGTGTGGACATGAGGGTTAGGGCAGGGTAGGTGAGTTAGGGTGCGGGTGAGGTGACTGTGCCATAGTGACGGACCTTAGGGTTAGGGTTTGGGTTAAGGTAAGTGGATAGTTAGTGGTGTATGTATAGTTTAGTGTAGGGTTAGGTGTAAGAGTTTAGGTGTATGTGTGTGGATTGCTGTTTGTTTGGTGTGCTTGTGTTGTGTGTATGTGTTTTGGAACAGCAATTTTTTTCCCTAGGAAAAAATTCTCTGTTCTGTATGTTCGATGTTTTAAATTTTCAATTAATAGGGTTCGATATTAGAACACTCGAAATTTTGAAAGTTTGGTGTTCTAATATAGACCCTGAAATTTAAGATAAACAGAAGACAAAACTATGCATAATTAAAAAACATAAGAATAATAAAAGTAATATAAGTTGCATTATGAATAAAGAAATAAAATTATAATAATAAGACATAAATCGTAATAAAAATAAGTAATACATAAATAACAAGAAGATGTAGGTTGGGGCGAGAGAAAAAAAAGGAAAACATTAACAAATTCACACATTATACAAGATTTCAAAAATAACTTTATTGTCTTCTGATACAGTCTACTATAAACAATTGCTATCTGGGTGGACAAGGAACCTGAATTATGAATATATTGCAAATGTTGTCATTAAACACATGGACAGTTGCATAGAATTTGTGTTAACATAACTTATCAACGCTCATTTATTGACATCTTCATAAAGTACTTGCCAGACCACCATAAACCCTACAATGACCAGTGCAAAGCAGTGGTTCTTAAATCTGAATTTTCAGCAGATATATGTATTATCGAAAGGTACTGTACAGATATGCATTTCCAGAATCATAACAAAGTATGATAAACTTACTAATCCATCCATAACTGTTAAGGCTGCAATAAGAGTGTTTTATATAATTATTCTTATTTACCACATGCTCATCTCATCCACTCCAGTCGCCTAGTGTGGGACCTCACATTCAAGGCCCTCTCTTCTGCAGCTGTGGAAAAAGGGAAAAGAAGCAATTATGAACACCAGGGTTTATCATAGCCAGCTTGAGTATTTTCAGGTAATACATGAGCATCGTACTTACACATCATCAGGATGTTCCCCACCTGGTAGTCCCTGGTCCACTGATCAAGAGTACCCCTCTTTCTCCTATAAACATCATTATCGTAGTGACAACACGGTTCACTGGTGTTGGAGGGGGTACTAGTAGCACTGGTAAGTGCTCTTGCCAAACTATCCCAGGCTTCAACTTCATAGTGGATGCCAGTATAGTCCTCCTGCAACAGCAGTGGGCCATGGTCCCTAACCAGGAGCCCAGTAAAAACCTTGGACTCCTGGACACCCCAATACTGTGCCCAAAAATGCACACCTTCACCTGCTGCAGACATTGTTTCACAAGTCAATCCTCCATGTATGAAGTGCAATTCCTGGTATTCCCCCTTTAAATACCATGATTTCCTGCCACCTGTGCTTACTGAGAGTGCTTACTATGTACAATTTGATACATTTGAAAATGGGGCACATCGCTTACTATTGGGCAAACTGCACAGTATATACATATATATAAAAGCAACCTCATATTTATTTGCACTATGCTAAATGCCATGCACCTTTTTAAAAAAAAAATGCAAATACCATCACCAAGACACTTCTATGGTCATTCCCTTCCATTACCAGGTTATTTTGACAGGCTGCAATCTCAGGCCATCATATATAAAAAGTATGCTGTCCCTGGATTAGAATCCAGAACCATCTATACTTTAGTCCAAAGCTTAACCCATGTCACCACAGGGGTAATGACATTATTAGCATTGTTTTACTAGGTGTTATACCTTCCAATGCATGAGCATTGCTCAGCTCCGCTTGCAGTGTTTGCTTGTCGCAGAGCACTGTACAGTTATGTTTAGTGAAAGCATCCTGTTTCTATTTCTAGATGTCTGCGTAATGTCTGCTACCTGGTTGGTCCCACTACGCAAACCTGCTTAGCATTTGCATGTGCTGCAGTGCACCTCTCAAACATGCGGGATAGATTAAAAAACACATAAAAGGGTACAAGATGGTATAACATTTCTGGATTTCAGATAGTCATTCGCGATGGCTGGATTTACTGCATATTCTTGTGGTGGTGTGTGATGTGAGCAGACCACCAAGGCTTACACAGACTCATTATCCATGCCCTTCTGTGAAGTTTCGTGGATAATGCTACTGGTACGCATTGAGCAACATTACTAAGATGGGGTGCGCATCATGAATATGCAGTACACGCTACCAATGCCACTTCATATCCATCTACATGGATACATTCCATGTAGGCACTTCATGGAGTTTATTGAATCCAGGGGATATATGTTTTCAGCATATCTTAACTTTTCTCCATTACTATTGTCTCTATATCAATCTAAATGTTTATTATTTTCTAATTTGTTATGCCCAAAATGACTTGAAAAGGAGCTGACATGGGTAGCATTATTTTGTTTACAGCCAGTGCCTTCGCCTTCCTGAAGCCATTTTAGAGGGACAGACATGTGAGGATCATTTACTGTGTTTTTTTTTCTCTCAACAACTCATAACAGTGCTGTGACTTTCTACTTCTTATCTGTCAGCATCAGTCTGCATTTTTAATTACTTTGCTTCCTCTGATTTCCATTAGTGGCCATTTCTGCTATAGCAATTTAAGGAACGTTTGAATGATAGGCTTGAAAATGTATCAGAGTTAATTGTTGTTTTCAAAGTGCCAGCTGCAGTTCACTGTTGAAGTGTGAGAAATCTGACCCCTGTGATTAATATGTGTTACCCGAGATGAGATGGTTTGTGTTGCATTTACACTTTTTAATATTGTAGCTAAAATTCAGAGTCGTTGATGTTAATCTTCCTTCATCAGCTCACTGACTTGTCTCAAGAAAACACTGTGTCCAATGGAAAAATGCTGTAACAAAACACCAGAAGAAACATGCACTTCTACAGAAAACACAGTGTATAAAAATACAAAATCAAATACTGATAAAAAACAAGACTAAGATGAAAGGAAAAGACAACTAATTTGTAAATAGATAAATAAACTAAGTGGGGTTTTTCTGTTTGTTTTGCATCTAAAAACTAAGCTTGAAAGGCTTAATTTTGTTTAGACTGAAGGCTACTCTTTATCTGGGATGTGATGCTGGCAATCTATGACTGATAAGGCACATTTAAATGCTGTTGTTTAAGAGCCATTATTTTCTTAATGGCTCTGTAACTGGAATAAGGGATCTAACTCAGTTACTCTACTACTGTTAATAGCCTTTGTGATGTAACACATGATGAGACAAATCCAGGAAAGAAAACAAATGGAAACAAGGTCAGACAGAATTAAAATGGAATAATTATTACATGATGCTTTTTCTGTATGTGATGCGTGTTAGTGCTGAATTTTAGGGAAGGAAAATTACTTTTTGGGAAGAAAAGCTTGACACTTGGGTGGAGTTCTCCTTTGAGTACAAAACACTAGTGTCTCCTGTTCACTTCATTACAATGCATCTTTATCTTAGTTTTTATCAGTGCATGATCTGAATTAGTTATTGGGTATGCGTCAAGGCTTTTAATTAAAAATACATGATCCTGGTAGACATAATTTTTATCCATTCTAGTGCAATTGTTGTACTTTGAATAAAAATATATTAATTTTGTCTGTTTCCACTACTGAATTAATATCTTCTATACCAAATATTTTCATAATTTTCTTCAGAAATCAACATTCTTTGTTATACGTCCTTTCTTAGGTTCCTGAATATATCCTCACTATTACAAATCAAGTTCCAGTCCCCTACCCATAAATAATATTCCATGCTGAAAGTTGATTATATCTCCCAAAATTCTCTTACTCTCCATAACAGCAGTTTTAGGTGTAATAAATACATGCCAACATAATCAGCCACTGCCCCAGCCAGTATTCCATTACCGTCACAAATCTGTCCTTATTATCTTTATTTCTCTCGTCTATCACTATCAAAACCCCTCTAGCAATCAGTATTATCATTCCCCTTTTCCTTTTTTCTGATATTCTGTTGAATGTCCACAATGAAATTCCTTCTTTTTCAAACTTACATGTTCATTTCTGTTTTGAGAAATGTATTCACCTGCAACTCCTTCCCTGCCTGATAGACAATCAGCTGCTAACCCCCACACAGCATGGATTTAGACCCGGGCACAGCAGTACCACCACTCTCCTTTCTTTTCTAGAAACTCTCAACCATGCATGTGACTCTGGTAATTTTGTATCTACTCTGCTTCTCGACTTATCTGAGGCTTTCGACACTGTTTCTCACAATTATCTCTTGTCCAAACTCACATCTCAATCTGTCAAGCTCTACTATTAACTGGTTTTCCAGTTACTGCTCTGACAGGCAACAAGCCGCCAGGTGGAAAAACTGCACTTCCTCCTTCCTTAATACTCTGACTGCTATTCCACACGGTTCTAGGCCCATTACTATTTAATATCTTTATAAATGGCTTCCATCAGTGTATCCCTAATGCCAAACTTGTCTAATATGCGGACGACTCCACAATCATCTGCTCTGCCAAATCCCTCCCCACACTCATAGAATTAACTCAAAAAGCCTTCTCTTCTACTGAGCACTGGATGCTCAATAATCACCAATCTGTCAATGCAGCTAAATCCAAAATCATCCTACTCACCCCTTCCAAATGTACCAAAATTGACAAGACCACTTTAGCCATAAGAACACATCTATCAAAACTGTCCCCCATGCAAAGCTACTAGGAGTCATTATTGATGAGCAATTAAAATTTGATACTCGCCTACAAACTAAATTAAAAAAACATCAAAAACTAGGTATGCTTTATCACCACAATCATTATCTTACCCCAATCAACAAAGCATATCCTCTCTATCACCTACCTTATTCCCTCCCTCCTGTATGGTGCCCCTCTCCTTACTAATCTTCAATCCTCACTAAAGACAAAATTATCTTCCTGCTACAATAAAATTACTAAGTTTGCTACTGGATCCAGATTTTCCTCTCACCATTCCGATGCCTTCCATACCTTAAAGTGGCTAGAACTGTCTAGCCATCTCTCCTACATGCAACTATCAAATGCACATAAACTCATCTTCAGACCCACTCTCTGCCCCCCCTCACCTCTACTCTCAAAATGCACCGGCCTGATCAACTACTCAGGTCCAACAATCTAAATCTGCTAGAAGTGTACAATCCCACATGTACTCCTGGTACATTTCTGTTATCCTTCTCCCAAGCATGACTCTGGAATTCCCTTCCACCACACATTCATACCACCAACAGCCACTCCTCTTTCAAGACTTTGCTCCATTCTCATCTCTCTTCTCACTGGGAATGCTCTTGCTCTCACCCCACCTGACTCCCCTCTATCTTACCCCTATCATCCTACTCTATCCCCTCAACTCATTCCAATACTATCTTTCCACTGCTTTTATCTTCCTGTACCTTTCCTATGTTATTCACTCCTTTATATTTCATGCTTAATATATATCTTTAAACTACTAACCCCAGTATACCTTACTACTCTACAAATACTTTAATACAGTTCAGGCAACAACAGTCCTAACATTTTTTATAATATATTTAATCTGTTATTACTGATACTGCCTCTAAGGCTCAGGCAACAACAGTCCTAACATGTTTTATAATATATTTAATCTGTTATTACTGATACTGCCTCTAAGGCTCTGACACGACTTGTTGCTCTATAATTTTTGTATACCTAAGTTTCTTCTTTCTGTTCATTATATATTTATATATTATACCATTTTTTGCATGCTATTTCCTTGAAGCTATGTTATAACTTGCATACTTTGTAATTGTACAATTGCTTATATGTTATAATGGAGCTTTTCTCCCCAGGCCTCCATTGAAAATGGGCTCTTTTTAGCCCAATGGACTTTCCCGGTGAAGAAACTATAAATAAACATATCTTCTACAGCATCGCTATTTGTACACTACATTCTTAATATAATACAATACAATAACTGTTTGCTTTCTGTCTTTACCTGTAAGGCCATTTACATTGAATGATAATATGGGTAAACTAGCCATTTGAAAGAAAGCTATTACTGCTGGTTTACTATCAGAATGTCGAGGTGACGTACCACGACCATTCACATCCCCGACCCGGAACAATGAATAAGAAATACAATGATACTTAGAATGTCGATTCCTTCGAAGGAAAGAACTGCCATTTAAACACTCACCATCCTGAAAAAAAACATCCACTACCAGGTGGAAAATATCCTACCACTTTGCAGGGGGCAAGCCCCCTTGCACCCCCACACCCCCTGCTACTTATATATTCTAACTCCAAGATTGCACTACAGTAAGGAAAAGGGTAATTTTCCCAATCCCCACTGTAGTGCGATGCCCTTCAAAACACAGACACTCCAGACTGGGAACACAATCTCCGTATCGAAGTTTCAAAGATCGACAGGAATTGTGTTCACAGTTTTGCCTCTCTGCCGCTCCGTGTTCATCATTCTAACTGCTGAGGTAAGCCACCTCGATGTTTTGATTGTAAGCCATTACTGCTACCTATTATACATGTCGTTTTCAATGTGTATTTGTAACTTTTAGCTTACATATACACACTAATGTTTAGCAGGTTGATTTCTTCACTTTTCCATTTCTTCTTTATGTCACATTTTTCAAGACTTTTTGTTTAGGCGAAAACAATAAAAAAATGAATATATTTCCAGAATAACCATCCTATTTCAACTTACAACAAACTATGTAATTTAAAAAAAGATAGGAGCAGTTGCCCCAAACTGATGGGAGCACCTACAGGTAATACTCTAAAATTAACATTACCCATGCTAAAATGCATGCTATAGGATGTGTTCCCACTTACTCTGATTGCAATCTGTTCTTTTCTTGTCTGTAATACTCTCCCAGATGAGAAAAACAGCTTGAATACTTTCAGTAAATAGTAACTTCAGCCTTAAGAAAAAGTGCAATCGCTACCTTTAATTAGTAAACTAAATTGTGTGCTGTTGTTTTAAATGCATTTAAGTACTAAGGCTGAAGGGGACACAACTACTTGTATAACGTTTTCACTTCCCACAGTTTCAAATTTCATTTGTTTCACTGGACTGCTTCCCAATGTGCATTTAAATGTTAATGTACATTCTTCTTCTTCTTTCGTCTTTTCCCAGTTAGGGGTTGCCATAGTGGATCACCTCTCTGCTCATGATTGGCAGTGGAGTTTTACAGTGTCGAGTTGCCAGCCCAGCATCCAACCTTCTGCAGAAGGTACACATATGCATGCAGTCACGACTAGGGCCAATTTCGAGTGTTCAATCCATCTAGAGCATGTCTTTGGGATGTGGAAGGAAACCGGAGCACCCAGAGGAAACCCACACAACAACAGGTAGGACATGCAGACTCCGCACAGAAGGCACCCCAGCCGATGATTGAACCAGAGAGCCTCTTGCTGTGAGGTGGCAATGCTAACCGCTGCACCACAATGGCCGCCGAAATGTTAATACACATTGTACCTCATATATTTCTCCACACATAGGGTGTTCAGAGATCTCTTGATTAATTGTTTATACATGCAAACAGCTCATTTCCAAGTAAAAGTAGTTGATAATGAGAATTAAAAAAGCGAGTAATTTTGTAGATGCATGAAAGAAAAAAGCAATGTCTTTCGCCGCAGTGGATCACCAGTCTGCAGATTGATTGGCAGTGGATTTTTATGGTGCTGAGTTGCCAGCCCGATGCACAACCTTCACAGAAGGAACACCCATACACACCTACCTGCATGTCTTTAAAACTCACTCAGCCGAGGGAGGACATGCAGACTCCGCACAGAAGGAATTCCAGCCGAGAATCGAACTGAAGGGCCTCTTGCTGTGAGGCGACAATGCTGACTGCTGCACCACCGCGGCTTATTGTAGATGCATGAAAGAATCTTTGTAAATTTCATTCAGAGCACACTGTTCAAACTTCTCATGATTAATTGGTTGCATGTGTATATTTACTAATTTAAAATAGCTGATGACTTTAGAAAAACATTTTCTATGCCTTTCATAATTTTGTCTTATTTTTCAAACCCATTTGCTTAAACAATTGTCTACTGCTTATACAAAGGACATTAAGCCAGTATATACCCCTGTAAAATAGATATTATCTTAATGTAATCAATACATTTTTGTATCCCCTACCCTAGCAGCCCAAGATCACACAATTATATCACTTTTAACTGCTTTGTTCTAGTCTTTCTTAATTTGTTACAGTATAAAACCTGGATGCATTACAACTAAGAAGTATTTCTTACTTTTATATCTTTAACATTTACAGCAATCACACCCAAAAATTAAAGCAATAATGCATGGTATGGTATGTACCAAATGGGAAATTATTGGGATTTTATGAGTATGGCTATGAACACATTTCCTTTCCCTGATAGAATAATACGGATAATTAAGAGGATATATGAAGGGCCAGAGGCAAGAATTAAGGTGTTAATGTTTGAACTGGGGAACCAGGCAGGGTATTTTCTTTTATATTTGTTATTTGTGCCATTAGCAAAGAAAATAAGGGACTCACAATTTTAAAGATATAACTGGCATGGTAATCAAGAAAAGTTAGCTTTTTTTTTGCAAAAAAGCATTATTTTATACAGATAAATCCAGAAAAGGACATTTCAGTGTCATGGAATATTTTGAGATGGTTTCAAGTCTTTTCAGGATATAAACATTAATGATGATAAAATAAAGGCTATAGCCGTAAACTGTGTATCCACACATGGATTGGTTTAGCAATACCCATATTTAAGGGGACATGATGAGATGAAATATTTAGGTGCATGAATTAAAAAAGGATACTCTATTATGGCAGTTAAGAATATGTGAGGAAGACTATAAACAAAATATAATACAAAAACTGAGAAGCTGGAAGCTCTTGATTATGGATATGGATATTAAGATACATACATTGAAAATGTTTTTAGCCCCTTTAGTTTTATATACAGGTCAGGCAGATGTTTATCAACCAGATGAGAGGTTGTGGACACTAATTAATAAAGAGTTGAATTAATTTATTTGTTAGGGGAAGAAATAAAGAGTTACATGGAATAAGTTAATCCTTTGCATAGAACAAGGCTCATAGGTTTCATGGGTAAGCACTTGGCTAGCTGCCCTTTTGGGCCATTTTAAGCCTAGCCAATTCCCCTCCCAAAGGTGAAAATCAAATCTTGTATTGTGTGTCTGTGACGTAAACTCAACTCCAACATATGTCCTTGTCAAGCCTCTACTTAAGCTCACCACAACCCTACTATGTACCTTTCAGTCCCTCAACATACAGCTAAGTTCTTCACTATTGTTGATACTTATTAAACTCTACAATCAGTACTGTTGGACTTAAACTCTTTTTGTAAATATGTAAATATATTTTGTAGTCTGTAAAAATATTGATATGTATATATCATGTGTTTGCATTTCTGCTTTGTCTCTCTAACGTTCTTGTATAACTGATTTTGACCATATGTTTGACTCAAATGTTTGATTCTCTGTAAACTGCTTGTGTTTTTTTTTTTTGGGAGCTTTTCTCCTCGGGTCTCCACTGAAAATGGGTCACAAATCCAGCTGGACCAACCCGGTTAGCAAATGTCAATAAATAAAAAATAAACAAGCACCATAACCATTATACCTATTATACAGCCTGGTTTAAGAAGGCCTGATTTGAATGTATACTATAAAGCTGTGCAGTTATGGCTCATATACATCATGCAAGCAGAAGGTTATAAATTAAAGTGGAAATGAATGCTAATGAAAGAGGTGAAGGTCTATGAAAAAGCAATGAGAACAGTTACCCCTAGGTAAAGGTGATAGTCCTGCCTTGTGTGGGAGAAACTGGTGGAGAAACCTATGTTAAAAAATAATCCTATCTTATTCACTGAACGAATGCCAACACACACTAAATTAGTGTTTTTCTCTTCTTATTATCTGAAGTCCTGAATAAAAAAGCACTAATCTGGTGTGTTTGCTGTTCAGTGAATCAGATAATTTTTTGTTTAAATATTTATTTGTACTGTAGTTTGTTCTTTCTTCAAATGGCTTTACTTGGCATATTTGTAAACTGGAAAAAAAGCCTGTGAATCAGTGTGTGTCAAATGAATTAAAATCTATAAAGGAAGTTCTGAAAAGGCATTTTAAAGTGTTTTGCAAAAGATTAGTCCCACTGTATGGTATGAATGCTGCCACTTTTGGTAAATCTAGGTAAGAGTCAGCCCCTATCATTTTCAATGAAATTAAGAGCTAGGAAACAGAAAGATTTGATAGCAAAAAAATATGTATCAGTGCAGTGAAAACATTGAATGAGGTGATTCACAAATACAGGGACAAATCACTTTGTCTAGTGACTGCATGCTAACTGTGAATTAAGGTGTTTATATGCATGAAGTCCTACAGAAATGTAATACTGTGATCATTTTAAGATAAGAGCTTACCTTAATTTACAGTTGACTCAAAATCAGTGAAAGAAAGTCTCCACTGCAAGGAAAGCTGTTTGTAATCCTAAACTTCAACCTAAGTTTCAATGAGATGTTTACAGAGAGCAGACAGTACGCTGTGCTGATGGGTACAGGAGGCAGTGATAGAACACTGATATGCTACAAGAAAAAAGTATGTCTTTTTGTATTTCAGGACTGCACACAGCCCCGGAACACTGGCACTAGAGGAGTGACCAAGTCCACATCAATGCTGGTGGACAGCAGTTATGGAGTCTTGTACATTTTGGAGAACATAAACAATGGACACTTTTCTGTATTGCAGATAGTGGGCTATGGGTTGGCTGGAAATGTTTCATAGCCACTGTAGCTCAGAAATTAAGGCACACAAGACTTAACAAAATATTTATATATTGGATGAGTACCTGCAGTATCATTTTTGTGTGGATTTGTGCTTGGGAAATCACTAGTTACGGTGAAAGGAATGGATGGCACTAAAATAAAAGGTTGCAGTTTGTAAAGTACTATTTTCTTAATTTCAGGGATAAGAAAAGTTTGTATTTAACACTCAGTTTTAATTGGGTATATGGGTTTGCGCTGAGGGGTTCATTGGCCAGTGAAGGGAGTGAAAACTGAGCAGAAATGGTATGGGGAAAAAAACTGCAGCTTCACTATTTACTGAGATATCTTTCTTTGCTTCAGGCACCTGAATATAATCAGATCTGGTACTTGCCAGTGCCTGGGACAGAACTGCTAACAATAAATAAGCAACACTCCCAATGCTGCTGTATACAGAAGCAAGGATAGTAGTAAATGTCTTCTGCCTGTGATAATGTTTTCCAGACTTCTTATTTAACTAAAGTCAAGTTGCAATAGGATGGGCATGTGGGCTTTTATCATCTGCTCCTGACTTTTAAGATGAAGAAGAAAAGTCAAATTAAAATCAAATGCGTAGAAAGTATATTGGTGATCTTCGGACATGTATTCAGTGCAAACAGTAAACCATGTGCCCAGGCCTGGAATACCTTCTCAAGGTTCATTATGCACAAAACATTATGTTTTATTCTGCTATGTTCTCTTTGGCAAAAAAAAAAAAAAATATATATATATATATATATATATATATATATATATATATATATATATATAGTAAAGAGTGTTTTCATTACCCAGTAAAAAGAAAATATTAAGAAAAAACGATATGTGTTAAATAAAGTATGCAAATTACATTTGAATTCTTAGCTAATCCAGTTTGGTTGCATTTCAAAAACATAACTTACTAAACTGCATTTATGATAAAAACAAATGTACACTGAACACACATATATATACATATAT
>NC_056729.1:1674551488-1674553988 GCF_019279795.1 Protopterus annectens
ACAGCTGTCCTAACTGTGGGTTTAATTCCTCGTTGAGTTCATGAAGCACACAGTCGGGGACACCATCCGGTCCCATGGATGCTGTGTTTTTCGCCTTAGTGAGGGCAGTTCTCACCTGGGCGTTGGAGATGTTTGGGGGGCTACAATCCTCTGGAATAGATATCTCTCCTTTGGGGAGGGGGAGAGAAGTTTGCACTGAACCTGTCAGCCAGTATGTTAGCAATGTGTGTAGGTTCAGTAATTTTCACATCATTTTGAACTAATTCTGAGCATATCTGGGAGTTTCCTCCTAGGTTTCTAACATAGCTAAAGAAGGCCTTATGATTGTCTTTAGAGTCCTTGGCGATTTTTCTCTCAAAATTTGCCTTGGATGATTTTATGAGAGCTCTTAGTTTTTTACTTATAATGATCAAAGGTGTCTTACCTTTCAAGGATTTTGCTCTATCTTGTAGAAGCTTCCTCCTTTTGTTGTAGAGCTTGTTTATGGCTGGGGTCCACCAGACTGGACGCTTGCCTTTGGTACAGAGAGTCTTAGTTTTGTTTGGGATTGCCTGATCCATGCAGTCCTGTAGGTGCTGGTAGAAGGCATTTGTAAGTGATTCAGCAGTTTGAGTAATGTTTACCACTGGCTCAGGGGCCTTAAAAGAGACCACACTAGTTTTTAGAAGTGTGAAATCGGCTTTTGAGAAGTTTTTCACTGTGGTCTTTTTGTTTCAGGTGGGGCGGGATGAGGACCTCCAGCGAGATTAGTTTATGATCTGATCTCACCAGTGAGGGGTATACTTCCGGTGTTGAACATTTTGATCCCATGTTTGTGATGATGAGATCAAGTATGTTTTCACCTCTTGTGGGGATGGTGACTAGTTGTTCCATGGCATTTGAGTTTATGAACTCCAGGAATCTTTGGGTTAGAGTGTTCGGGCTTGAGTAGTGTTCCCAGTCTATATTAGGGTAGTTGAAGTCACCTAGTATGATGGTGTTTGGAGATACATTTATCCTCCAATGTTTTCAGGAAGGCCATGTGAGGTTCCTGAGTTTGAGAGGGTGGCCTGTAACATGCTACAAATTGCAGAGCAGTCTTGCCTATGGTTAATTGCACCTGGATGGTCTCCGATGCATCGTGCGTTGCCACCAACCTTGAGGTGTGGGTGTCCTTTATGAATATGGACACCCCTCCTTTCTTGGTGTTGTCCGGATTTTGGGGCCGAACGCATGATATGAGGTGAAACCTGTTAGTGCTGGGGTGCTCTCAGGAGCCTTGAACCAGGTTTCTGTCACAGCACAGACATCGATGTTCTCCATATTGAGAAGGGCCTCGAGTCGTGCATCTTGAGATTGAGACTTCTGGCATTGAGCAGCATTACCCTTAGTTTTTTCCTTTTGGTGTTCTAGGGTGGTAGGTTTAGAATTTGAGCCTTGCCTAAAAGGCACTATGGGGTGGCAAGAGCCTTTGCCAATATCCGGAAGCCCAGGGTGACAGGTGCAAGCCGTCCCTTGGGCAGCGTGGCTTGTCCAGCATGTCATCCCAGGCAGACAGACATTGGATCCCCTTTGAATGACACCAGAATTTAAGCCAATTATTAAAGCTGATCATCTTATCACTGTATTGTGGCATCATTCTAGGTGAAGGTAGGATACTGCTCAAGGTCAGGGTCATACCTGCCTGGGCTACATAATCAGAGAGCTCCTCGATGTCCCTTTTCATGTAGTCCAAGGAGGTACGTCTCAGGTCGTTGACACCAGCGTGGACAATGACTGAGTCGTACTTGTACCTGCTGTTGAGAGACCTGAGTGCTTGCGTTATGTGACGGATTCTAGCGCCCGACAGGCAGCTTACTGTGACCTTCTCCTTACTCAGTCTGGTGAGCAGGACGTCAGTGTGTCTGACTATGGAATCACCAATGACAAGTGTGTCTGGCATTTTGTTTGGCCTTAAGGGCTGTGACTGTTTGACACTCTGACTGTGTGGTCTATGTGTTGCATGTGTTGGGTCGTGAGGTGGTAGTTGTTTGGGTGTCTGCTTTGGTGGCCTCTGCTGTTTTGGTAAATTTTTGATCAGAGCCTCCGAGTATGTCTTTGTGTGAGTATGTGTATGATTTGAAGTTGTGATGGTACCATGTGTGACTGGGTATGTGTTGTGTGTGGTTACCTTCTCCTCCTGTCTGGTCTTGCCAGTCCTATGTTGAGAGAGCTCAGCCTCCAGTTTGGCCGTATAGTTGCATCTCTCGCATGTATTTGTGTTTTGTGGGAGAAGGAGAGGATTGTCTGTGTACATGAGGCAATTGTAACATTGCCTCAATATTCCCAGGTTCACCAGTAGAGCTGGAGAGGACACTAGCAACTGATACCTCGACATACTAGAAGTAGTAGATAAAGAACTTTCAAAGGACTCCGGGGGAAGTGGGTTTTAGGCTGGTGGGGTACTATCTATAATAAGAGTGCTTTATCAAGGTGCAAGTACTGTAGGAGTAAGTGCTAGGCTTTACAGATAGAGAATAGT